>NC_088702.1:16755886-16938386 GCF_028017835.1 Emys orbicularis
CAATATGTGGATAAGGGAAATTTCTCATGGTTTGGGCTAGAAAGAAAAGGCCGTCGTAAAGATAGTGAAAAAAAATGTGTAAAGGCAGCTCCTCAGTCAGAGCCGGCTCCAGTTTTTTTGCCGCCCCAAGCGGCGAAGAGGGGGAAAAAAAAAAAAAAGCCGTGATCGGCAGCACTTCGGCGGCTGCTCTACTGCGCCGCTTCATAATGTCCTCATTATTCCTATCCACAGGGCCGGCTCCAGGCACCAGCGCAGCAAGCAGGTGCTTGGGGTGGCCAACGGAAAGGGGCAGCACGTCCGGCTCTTCAGCGGCAATTCGGTGGCGGATCCCTCAGTCCCTCTCGGAGGGAAGGACCGGCCGCCGAAGTGCCGCCGAAGAATGAAGCGGCGGCGGTAGAGCTGCCGCCGATCGCGCCTTTTTTTTTTTTTTTACCCCGCTGCTTGGGGCGGCAAAAACGCTGGAGCCAGCCCTGCCTATCCAGCAGAAGCTGCTCCCCACATAAAAAAACCCAAACCCTGTTGCAGGATCTAAAAGCACAAGGGGTAGTAGTAAAGTGTCAAAGGCCCTGCAACGCCCCAATCTGGCTTGTACAGAAACCGGATGGCAAATGACATCTCATGATTATATTATAAAAATATAATTGTAAATCTGCCCCTGTTGTAGTAGCCAGGACTAAATGGTTCTCTGTACTGAATTTGTCATTTGGTAATTGATTCTTTGTTATGTTATTAACCTCTTTGAATTAATAACAGGCTAAATTATAAGAACTGCTGAGTTCCTGTTAACACCAAAGAAACAAACGCCTGAGCAGGTCCAGAAGAAGATCTGGGGAGCAAACGTGATGCAGACATTGGAAAACATTTGGACAGAGAAATCAACACAAACAAAAGGAAGAGCCAAAGGAATAATTAAAAGATCAATGAAAAATAGAAAACGCAGTAATGCTGAGAATTGGTAAACAAAGGTAAAATATTCCCCATATAAAGGAAACCCTTTCCAGTTAACAGTTAAGTATATGGCCAGACCCGTGGCAGTTTTAATAACCACTCCAGATGGAGACGTGTAAAACATTCTGATCAAATCCAATTATACTTGCCAAGGGACTAAATATAACAATGTTCAGAAATGAATGCACAGTATGTACTAACCTATAAGGTCCGGTCAGAGGCCTTATGTGTGTTGTTTTTGTTTTGTTTGTTTTTGTTATTGCAGGTTAATCTATAAATTTATGGAAGCAAGAAGTATGCTGTGAAATTTGCTATGGCTTGTTGGCGATGTGATTACTAGACCTGTCTGTGCCACAGGATTCCAGCTAAAGAATAAGCCAGAAGATTGTTAAATTACTCAAATTTCAGTACAATGAGCACCCTACTTAGGGGCACAAGCATAAAAACATGCTGGGTCAAACTAAAGGTCCATCTAGCCCAGCGTCCTGTCTTTTAACAATGACCAATGCCAGGTGTTTCAGAGAAAATAACAATGATCAAGTAATCATTGCAGCCCATTCCCAGCTTCTGGCAAACAAAGGCCAGGGACACCGTCCCTGCCCATCTTGGCTAGCAGCCTCTATGAATTGATCTCTTTCTTTTACAACAAAAAAATACCTTGTTATAGTCTTGGCCTTTACAACATTTTCTGACAAGAAGTTCCACAGGTTAATTTTCCTGTGTTTATTTCCTTTTGTTTATTTTAAACATACTTCTTAGCAGTCTTAATTGGTAACCCCTAGTTCTTGTGTTATATATATAAAAAGTAAATACACCTCTACCCCGATATAACGCGACCCGATATAACACGAATTCGGATATAATGCGGTAAAGCTGCGCTCCGGGGGGGCGGGGCTGCGCACTCTGGTGGATCAAAGCAAGTTCGATATAACGCGGTTTCACCTATAACAAGGTAAGATTTTTTAGCTTCCAAGGACAGCGTTGTTGCCCGCCCAAAGGGGCTCGAGGGGACAACAATGGTCCATCGCCCGGTGTGCTTGGCACCAATAAAGACACCGAGGGGAGAAAGCAAGCCAAGTTTATTTCAGAGCTCTGAAATGGCACTAGGAGACCAGCATGTCTCAAATCCAGTGCAACAAATACAAACAAATTTTACCTTTTATACTCCAAACTGTTTCCATACATCTCTTTGTCTGTCTGTTTCCCCTACCCCTCCCTTCTAGACAACTGTTACAATAAACTCTACATAAGCTTGTGAGAAAACTTTCCCAGTCTTTGCGACCTTGGGTTAGATGCCTGCAAACTAACTACCCCTCCTTTCCCTCGCTCCTTATCTGTATTATTTCTGCTAGTGTGAGTGAAACTGCAGCCATCTGCTAGAAACGCTGACCAATACATTTCTGCTTCAGCCTGCTTCAGAGCATGTAAGCAGTTAGCACAGAAGTAGGTGAGAGTTCACAAGATGGAGTTTGGGGGTTCAGATAGGCCCAGAGCAAAAGAGTTTCATCGACACTTTTGGCCTTCCGCTCTCCCGAGTTACCTGGTAGCTATGCCTAGTGGACCCCAACAGCGTTATATTGAGTTAGAGGTGTAACACTTTCTTATTTACTTTCTCAACAACAGTCAGGATTTCATAGACCTCTGTTGTATTCCCCCCTTTAGTGATCTCTTTTCCAAGATGGAAAGTCCTACTCTTCTTAATTTTTTCTTATATAAAGTTTTTCCTGACCCTTGATAATTTTGGTTGCTTTTTTTTCTGTGCTTTTTTCCGGCTATGGCTGTTGCACATTAAGTGAATGTTTTTAGGGATCTATACACAATGATAACAGAATCTTTTTTTCTTTTGGGTGGTAGCAGTTAATTTAGACCCCGTTCTTTTATATGTATAGTTGGGATTATGTTTTTCCAACGTGCATTTCTTTGCATTTGTCAGCATTGAATTTCATCTGTTTAGTCACCCAGTTTTGTAAAATCACTTTGCAACTCTTTAAAGTCTGTTTTGGACTTGACTATCTTGAGGTTTTGTGCCGTCTGCAATTTTTTGCCACTTCATTGTTTGCCTTTTTAATATATAGATCATTTAATAGTACTTCCTTTTCCCAGTAAAGACCCCTGGAAACGCCACTGTTTACCTCTCTTCATTCTGAAAACTAATCAGTTATTCTTGCCCTTTGTCTCTTATCTTTTAACCAGTTACTGATCCATAAAGAACAGGAGTACTTGTGGCACCTTAGGCCTGGTCTACACTAGGAGTTTATGTCGAATTTGGCGCCGTTACATCGAATTAACCCTGCACCCGTCCACACCACGAAGCTATTTAGTTCGACATAGAGCTCTCTTAAATTCGACTTCTGTACTCCTCGAAAACGAGAGGAGTAGCGCTAAATTCGAAATGGCAATATCGAATTAGGCTAGGTGTGGATGGAAATCGACGGTAATAGCTCCGGGAGCTATCCCACAGTGCACCACTCTGTTGACGCTCTGGACAGCAGTTCGAGCTCGGATGCTCTGACCAGCCACACAGGAAAAGCCCCGGGAAAATTTGAATTCCTTTTCCTGTCTGGGCAGTTTGAATCTCATTTTCTGTTTGGACAGTGTGGCGAGCTCAGCAGCACTGGCAACGATGCAGAGCTCTCCAGCAGAGATGGCCGTGCAATCTAATAGAAAGAGGGCCCCAGCATGGACTGATCGGGAAGTCTTGGATCTCATCGCTGTGTGGGGCAATGAGTCCGTGCTTTCAGAGCTGCGCTCCAAAAGAAGGAATGCAAAGATCTACGAGAAGATCTCTAAAGCCATGGCAGAGAGAGGATACAGCCGGGATGCAACGCAGTGCCGCGTGAAAATCAAGGAGCTGAGACAAGGCTACCAAAAAACCAAAGAGGCAAACGGACGCTCCGGATCCCAGCCCCACACATCCCGTTTCTACGAGGCACTGCATTCCATCCTAGGTGCGGCCGCCACCACTACCCCACCACTGACCGTGGACTCTGAGGATGGGATATTGTCCACGGCCGGTTCCTCGTTGGAAATGTTAGCGGACGGGGAAGATGAGGAAGGAGATGAGGAGGACGAGGCAGTCGACAGCGCTTGCACCGCTGATTTCCCCGACAGCCAGGAGCTCTTCATCACCCTTACCGAGATCCCCTACCAACCGTCCCCATCCGTTACCCCGGACACCGAATCAGGGGAAGGATCAAGCAGTGAGTGCTTTAAACATCTAAAAATTTATTTTTAACATAACTGGAATATTTATATTGTTAACAATGGGGTTTTCATTCACTCATTTAAACATAGAAACTTTTATTTATAAGACAACAGGAATATTAATAATATCAGCAATTGGGTGTTCATAATTTCTTTGCCTTAGGCAACTATTTAGTCCCAACTATGTAAAAAAAATCAAATAATGTCCGGATTTTCATGATTAGGCAACCACAGGACGCTCCACTCTGTAGTCCCTTCCAGTGCAGTTACACCAAAATACGGTCTATATGTCCGGGAATTGACACAAAGTCCTCCTGGGAGAGCTCAGCATAGCTCTCCTGGAGGTGCTGCTCAAGCCTGTGCATCAGGTTCCTTGGCAGGGCGATCTTGTTAGGTCCACCGTGGTAGGACACGTTCCCACGCCATGACTCTATCAAGTAGTCCGGGATCATAGCACGGCAGAGCATGGCGGCATACGGCCCGGGCTTCTGCATGCTCTCCCGAAGCATCCGTCCCCTGTCGCTCTCCGAGATCCTCATCAGCGTGATGTCGCACATGACGCCCTGCTTTGAATTAGGGAGGGGAATGTTAGTATTGGGACTGCTTTACAGCCACGCGGTGGAGGCGGCAGAGGGGCAGCATACAGGGACCTTTCCCTGGGACAGCCGCGAGGTGGTGGGACAGGGGCAGAGCTCATGCTTCCCTGATTGCTGCCAGCAGAGAGTGGCATTGCTTTCAGTGCGAAAGGAGCCCAGTGCTACTATTAAAGTTTTAAGCTGCCACAAGTCTACGGCTTACCATGTTTTCCTGCTACAAAAGTAGAGGTGTCCTGCCACGCTTCTCAGATCGCAACTGCAAGACCCCAGGCACTGAAGGCGAGGGCCGAAAATTCGACCTTGTCCTGAGTGTGCATGTGAAAGGTGCAGTGCATGGTGTTGTTCACAGAGAAAGACTATGTTCTTTGTTAGCAACTTCATTTATCTGTCTCAGGAATTCACTCCCTTTTTCCCATTCCCACAGACACATCTGCGACTGTCTCCCAACCCAGCCTGGCATCACACTCCCAGAGGCTAGCGCAGATTAGGAGGAGGAAGAAGAAGACGCGTGAGGACATGTTCTATGAACTTATGGACTGCTCACGAGCGCAGGCAGCCCAGACGACACAGTGGAGGGAGAACTTGTCACAAATGCACCGAGCAGTCATGGAACGGGAGGAGAGGTGGCGCCAGGAAGACCAGCAGGCTACTCAAACCCTGCTTGGACTAATGAGGGAGCAAACGGAGACGCTCCGGCGCCTTGTGGATGTTCTGCAAGACCGGAGGCAGGAGGACAGAGCCCCGCTGCAGTCTATCTCTAACCGCCCTCCCCCGCCACAAAGTCCCACACCCCCCTCACCAAAAGTCCAAAGAAGGAGGGGCGGCAAGGGCCGTTAAAACTTTCAGTCAACCCCTGCAGACTGCTGTTGCACTAGAAGGCTCTCGTTCCACAAAGTTTGAAAAGTCCTTTCCTACCCATCTCACACAAGCCCCCGTCCAAGTTTTCTCCCCCCCCTTTTCATGTGCGGTTCATAATAAAATATTTTTTTCTGTTAAGTACTGTTTCCAAGATTTTCTTTTAGAGGAGATTCTGTCTGAAGGGGGGGAAGGGGTTTGGTAATTGGACAGGACAGTCACCTTAAGGAGGCTACAGAGGCGGGGGCAGGTCCAGCATCAGGACACATACACAGTGCAGTCACCAGTTACCCTGGTGAGTCTGGGAGGTGGTTTTCATGTTCTGCGGGGCGGGGGGGTTGATCTGTGACTTTGTGGCGGGGGAGGGCAGTTAGAGAACTTATGCCGCGGTCCTTATCCTGGATCACAGAGCCACGCAGCAGGGGGTCTGTAACCCTCCGCCCCCTGCCAGAAAGTCACTTGGCCGACACATACACGCAGTCCAGGCCAGGACTGCTGGCAGGCTCCGTTGAAACAACCAATCCACCACTGCGGAGCCTGTCATTCCCGGAGTTTTGAAGCATCATTTGCATCAGAACACTAAACCCGCCCCCCGCCACAGTCTGCGTCCCCGGTTTAAAACATTCCCGCGAAAACAGTAAGAAAGAGAACGTTGTTCATTAACAAAACGGAACAGATTTTATTTGTTAGGAAGGTGGTGAAGGGGGTATGTAACTTGGAAGGATAGTCAACAGTAACTGGGTAAAGAAACGGGGGCAGGTTCAGCATCTGTGTCCACAAACTAAACAGTCACTGGAGACCCTGCTCAGTCAGGAACCTAGCTTTCAAAGCCTCCCTGATGCACAGCGCGTCCCGCTGGGCTCTTCTAATCGCCCGGCTGTCTGGCTGGGCGTAATCAGCAGCCAGGCTACTTGCCTCAACCTCCCACCCCGCCATAAAGGTCTCCCCCTTGCTCTCACACAGATTGTGGAGCACACAGCAAGCAGCTATCACAATGGGGATATTGGTTTCGCTGAGATCACAGCGAGTCAGTAAGCTTCTCCATCTCCCCTTGAGACGGCCAAAGGCACACTCCACCACCATTCTGCACTTGCTCAAACGGTAGTTGAAAAGTTCTTTTTCTGAGTCCAGGGCGCCAGTATAGGGCTTCATGAGCCAGGGCATTAGCGGGTAGGCAGGGTCCCCGAGGATCACTGTAGGCATCTCCACATCCCCAAGACTTATTTTGTGCTCCGGGAAGTAAAGACCTTCCTGCAGCCGTCTAAACAGACCAGAGTTCCTGAAAACACGAGCGTCATGAACCTTGCCCGGCCATCCGACGTTGATGTTCGTAAAACGTCCCCTGTGGTCCACCAGTGCTTGCAGCACCATAGAAAAGTAGCCCTTTCTGTTAATGTACTGGCTGGCCTGGTGGTCCGGTCCCAGGATAGGGATGTGAGTCCCATCTATAGCCCCACCGCAGTTTGGGAATCCCATCTCGGCAAAGCCATCTATGATGAGCTCCACGTTTCCCAGGGTCACTACCTTTGATAGCAGTACCTTGACGATTGCCTTGGCTACTTGCATCACAGCAACCCCCACGGTAGACTTGCCCACACCAAAGTGGTTCGCGACTGACCGGTAGCTGTCTGGCGTTGCAAGCTTCCAGAGGGCTATGGCCACTCGCTTCTGGACAGTCAGGGCTGCTCGCATCCGGGTGTCCTTTCGCTTCAGGGCAGGGGACAGCAACTCACACAGTTCGAGGAAAGTCCCCTTCCGCATGCGAAAGTTTCGCAGCCACTGGGATTCATCCCAGACCTGCAGCACTATGCGGTCCCACCAGTCCGTGCTTGTTTCCAGGGCCCAGAATCGCCGTTCCACAGTATCCACAAGACCCAGTGACACCGAGATGTCCTGGGCGCAGGGTCTCGTGGTTTCTGAGAGCTCTGAGCTACTCTCCGAATTCATGCCCTCACGGTGGTGCCGTAGCCTCCTCTCCTGATTTCTCTGCAGCTGCCTCTGGTAAAGGTGGATGAGAAGCTGCGAGGCGTTGAGAACTGCCACAACTGCAGCGATGGTTGCAGCGGGATCCATGCTCGCACTGCTGTGGCGTCCGCGCTGTCACTGATCAGAAAAGTGCGCGAACTGATTTCCCGCCGGCGCTTTCAGGGAGGGAGGGAGGGAGGGCGGGAGTGACGGACGGATGACGACAGGCACCCAAAAGCACCCTTGACACATTTTTTTACCCAGAAGGCATTTGGGGCTCGACCCAGAATTCCAATGGGCAGCGGGGACTGCGGGAACTGTGGGATAGCTGCCCACAGTGCACCGCTTCCAATGTCGACGCTTGCCCCGTTAGTGTGGACTCACAAAGTCTCACAAAGTCGAATTACTGTCCTTAGTGTGGACACACATGTTCGACTTTGTAATATCGATTCCACATATTCGATTTAACTAAAATCGAACTACTCTCGTAGTGTAGACATACCCTTAGAGACTAACAAATTTAAGCTTATGCTCAAATAAATTTGTTAGTCTCTAAGGTGCCACAAGTACTTCTGTTCTTTTTGCGGATACAGACTAACATGGCTGCTACTCTGAAACCTGATCCATAAAGGACTTTCTGTCTTATCCTATAACAGCTCACCTTGCCTAAAAACCTTCAGTAAGGGTTCAAAGACTTTCTGAAGATCTAAGTACACTATATTCACTAAATCACTGTGACTATATCCTTGTTAATCCTCTCAAAGAATTCTAGTAAACTAATCTTTACTATAATTTCTTTAGTTCTTATCTTCTATATTGGCTTTATTCTTCTTGGGTGATCCAAGGTGCTAAGGAGACCTTAATTACCCAGTGGCCTCACAGGTTATGTAGTAGGCTTCCTGCTTTTGATATACCACCAGAATAGGAAAATCTCAAAATCTGAAAGCAGCCTCCAGGCGTAATTCTCTGAGGAGGGGGAAGTTTTAAAAAAAAGCTTTTGGAAAGTCTAAATTCCAGTATTGGGATAGATAACAGTGCAGAGTTAATCAAAGTCCTAGCCAAAGTAAACCTTACTGTGGGCAACAACTTGAAGCCAACCTCTGCAAAAAAGTCCTGTATAAAAGTCATGTTAGAGTTGTTTCTCTGATGTTTACTGTAGCAGCATTTATTTCACTAGGATCAAAGGGAGAGGGGGAAAAAAGGCTAAAAGAAAGCAAAGTAAAAGGGAATAAAAGAAAATTTCTATCCAGGTAACTGATTTTCCAGTACAAAAGCTCTCCACAACTCAGTAAAGGAATATCAAGTTGCTAAACCCGGTAAAGGGGATGATACGAAGGAAGAATGTGGAAGATGGGGGAATCTGGCACTCTATGGTAACAGAATCTGTCATTCCCTTTGAGGCCATAAAAGAGACTCAGGGAATGTGGACGTTTCGTGTAGCAAATAACGCATGTATTTCTGTGTGGGTACAGGGATTAACATCCAAGATATTAACAAAAGGGTGGCAAGAAGCTTCAGGAAAACGTGCTTTAGTAGTTAAGAGGGAATATAATCCAACTAACAAAAGGTGTTTAGGGACCTCAAGTGTAACAAATGGTGCATATGCATTGGGGGCCAACGTATCCCAAGCAATTAATACCAACACTGGGGAATTGTGAGACCCACATATACCACATAATAAAACCCTCAGACACATCAACACCATTGGAAAAAAGCACCCCAGGAATACATAATTCAAGGGGCTTAGTTTAAAACTAAAACTAAAAGTCCAGTCATAACTATAGGATCAACTGTAAAATGTATAACATTATTGAAAATATGAAAACGTATCAATGAAAATGTAATTGATGCACACAAAAACACCTGTTTACTGGGGTATGGTAATAAATCCGTATTTAAAGTGTTCAAACAAAAGAACCCTAACATAAATGTGCTTTAAGATGCCATACTTAGATGGGGACAATATGTAAAATATGGAAGGATAAACATGCGTTAATGTAACCAAATCAACACAAAAATGTCACAATGGTCCTCAACATATAAACATATACAAATTCCAGATTGTAATCATAGTGTATATATATACACAAGGAATCTAAATTTAAGATTTCTGTAATCTTAGTCCCTAAGGAGTGAATAATCAACAGTTTGTCACAGAGTCACCAGGCTAACGTTCTAAAACTGCTCTCTAAAAAGCCAGTCAAAACCCTGCTCCCCTCACACTGCTGCTGGGGCAAAAAAGCCTAAGTGGTCTTGGCCTTCCTGTGTCTGACCTCAGGGCATTTAGCATCAGGGCCGGCTCCAGGCTTTTTGCCGCCCCAAGCAGAAAAAAAAAGAAAAAAAGCTGTGATTGCAATCTGCTCTACCGCCGCCGCTTCAGTTTTCGGCGGCAATTCGGCGGCTGGTCCTTCGCTCCGAGAGGGACTGAGGGACCCGCCGCCGAATTGCCGCCGAAGAGCCAGACATGCCGCCCCTTTCTGTTGGCCGCCCCAAGCACCTGCTTGCTGGGCTGGTGCCTGGAGCCGGCCCTGTTTAGCATCCCCGCAGTGAGTCCGCCTGGGCGTGGCTCCCGGGGAAGCCAACGGGCCCTGCGCTTCAGCTCCGTAGTCAGCTGTAGCTCTCAGCCAACATTGTAAAACGGAGGGTTTATTAATTAACAGGTACACAATGTGGAACGGACTTGTTGGCACGGGAATCGGTAACTTTTAGCCAAGTCCATCTTGGACTTCCCGCCTCTCTCCCAACCACAGACCGCCCAGCTTCTAGCAACCCGACCTCCAACACGCCCATTGCTCCTCCTCCTGGTCTTCGGCTCACCTCCCGGGCAAAGTGGCACCTGGTCGCATCCCCCCTCCTAGGTTTTAGGTTACGAAAAGCACCTTCTATAGCTTATGTACAGGCAACTGGAGTAGCCTTCCCTGCCCTCAAGGGTCTTAGCAAGTCACACGCCCTTGTTCCAACCCCCTAAGCATTGGTGCAACACACAGGAAAACTAAGGCACCACACAGTATTTATGCAAAACAGTCAGAACTCACATAGACTCACATACAACAAAAAATATAACAGCGCCTGGGGAAATGAAACAGGGTACTATCAAATAGTACCAGAAGGGAATGGATTATGGTGGATACCTGGATTAGGATGGAAGCAAATACTAGGAGTCCAATGGGGATGTGGTACCTTGGGTAAAGAAGGAAATTGAAATTTGGATAAAAAAGGGGATAATGTCACCGTGAATTTACAGTGGAAAAAGGATGGTGGGAATTATATAAAATAAACCAAGACATATGTTGGTATCAAATGGAAAAGGGTAATGTAGTAATAAATAACCTGGCCTATTGACAAAGGAATGTAATGTACTTGTAAAAATGTAACTCATTTCCAGTATAAACAATATCAATGGCACTCTCAGATAACTAAAACCTTTCTGACTCACCCTAGATTAGCATCACCAAATTTGAGGAAAATAGAGTAAAATGATACAGATTGGGATATGAAAATACAAATTAATCAAGGCACACTAGACCAAACAGAATGGTCAACTAGATTAATAATATCTGTAAAAAATATGTTTGCTCGAAAGTATAAAATTGTTTAAAAAGCTGTAGAAAAAATAAGATCTCAAATGTGTGCTTGGTATAATGTTGAATGTCAAGTAACAGCATAAAATGATGTTGAATGGGCAATGCTATTTTAAATTTCTAACACTGCAGCATTATTCCTTGTATGTTTCTGTTTTGAATACCAAATGTGTAAGCAATATAAGAAAAAACAGGCTTTATGGAAAATTTATAAGATTGAGCTGTTGGATTATGCTACTAAAAATCGTAAAATAATGCTTTGATTTTTATAAAAACCAGAAAAGGAAACACATGATCTAATAGTTAGTGTACAAACTGTGGGTATGATGGATGCGATATTACAATTATCTTTGGTAATTGAATATCGAATGGGGGACTGTTGGGACGGTGCCGAATTGGTGTGGCCGTACTGAATGAATGGGGAGAACATGGCTTGACATGACTGAACCGCCAAAGAGGATTCTGGGAGCAGAATCCTTCTCTTAGCATCAGGCAGATGCCAGAGGTGAAACTGACTGGCTCCAGGCTGCGTGTATGATCAATACTGATCTTTGGGTCAGCAAATATGTCCACTTGAAACCAAACATCACGAGTAGAACATCCTGAGTGGAGCATGGGCGGACTGGGGCATCTCGGCCCTGTTGAAGGCCATCACGCAGGGGACTGATGTGAATGATTGATAAGGGAGGGAATGTGGGGTAATGTTCAGTTGGCACCACTCTGCAGTCTCCTCCTAAAGTATTAATTAGGTAAAAATTAGTAGCCACACACCCTCTGGGCATGCTTTTAAGACATGTGATTCCTTTGAGGAAAAAGAGTATAAAAATCAAGCAAATTAAATTACTGTTGGGATTATTCCTTACTTAATGCTTAAAGAAGCAACGCTGTTCGACAGAGTAGCCAAAATTCTGCTCCATGGACTCGAGTAGGATTGTGAGCCAGAGGGGTTTCCAGCAAGCCAAGGCCTTGCCTTGAAAGAATCCGAGACAGACCAGAGGGCTGAGGAGACCAGACCTGGAGAGAAGAATTTGTCCATAAAATTTGGTAACCACCTTCTCTGGTTGCCAAGCAGGAACTGTGTGAGGCTAGCACAGGGCCTGTTTGGGTATGTTTGTGAACGAAAGGCTCGCTAAGAGGAATGTATCGCTCTTAATGTATAGTTCTTTAATGTCTAACATAGGAGTTATGTGCTTAACGTAACCCTTTACTGCTTGTGGGATTCCTTCTCGAATAAACTGCAGTGTATGTAAGTTAATTACTGTGGACCTTTTTCACTGGTATGACAGAAATCTGCTCCGCTGGGAGCCATTAAAGATCCATTCAGGGGTAGTAGCCCCTGGTGCCAACACCCTGCCCCACTCTCCTCCCAGAGCCGGGACAGAACCCAGGAGTCCTGGCTCCCTACCCAGTGCCCTCACACCAACCTTCACCCAAGCCTGAGAGTTAGAAAGTTCCACCTGCCTTGGAGCTGAGCGCCAGGCTCACGAGCTCAGCGCTCACGTAGTATATGCCAGCCCAGAGCAAGGCCTGCCTCTCCAGTCCAGTCCCCACACTTCTGCCCCATCTCCCCAGCCCCTCAGAGACAGGCTGGGGGTACAGGAACATGGAGAATGGGCTGAGCTGCTGGGTGCCCTGATGAGGGGCACTGATGCATGGAGCCAAGAGCCGGCATTGGGGCTCGGCATTAGCCCCGGGCTCAATCCCCTTGTAGAGATCAGCGCAAGGGCTGAGAGGGGCACTGTATCTTCTATCCACACATGACCCTGTTGGATTCCTCTGCCCCTGGGCTAATGACACTCTCAGCCTCGTGGGGTGTCATCCCCCTCCAGAGATGCTGCTTAACCAAAGGCACACACTGAGTTCCTCTCATCAGCCCCCTGCCCCGATATTTCTCCCGGAGCCTTGATCTGTCAGGAGCCCTCAAGCACTGATATTCCATGGGGGTGGGGGGACCCTACAACTGATAGAGAGGGGCCAGTGGAAGAGTCATGGGGGTATCCACAGAGCAGATAGAGGAGTTGGGGGCAGAGTCATGGTGGGATCCCCAGAGTGGAAAGAGAGGGGCTGGGGACCTCCTGCTGCCCCTCCAGTGCCCCCCATGTTCTCTCCTGCTGCCCCATCTCGGCCTCTTCTTCCCCTGGGGCCCCTTCCTCAGACCAGCCCCACCCCCAAGCAGGAGGAGTGGCTGTTCCCTGCTCTGTTCCCCTCCCACTAGCCCCTGCATTCTGGGCCCCCTCACTCCCCAGGGGCTGCCCCATTGCCCACTACAGCCCAGGGAATGGCTCCCTCAGATCCCCATGAGCCATGGGGCAGGCCTGGGGCATCTCAGCCTCAATGGAGACATACTCCCATAGTGCCCAGGGCTGTCAGCTCCCCCAGCCTTGGACACGTGGACCGTGGGCTGGTAGGTGCCACTGTGTCACCTGGAGGTGAGGGTGAAGAGGCCCCTGGCATGCTGCTCCCCATGATCCTGCCTCCTTGCTGAGGGTCCTGGGTGCTGGCCAGGGCCTTCTCCGGGGCAGGGTGACAGCAGTGCTGCGAGCGGACAGCTCAGCCGCTGCTGGTGAGGAGGCCTCCAGAGAGAGAAGGGATGACACCACAGACCCTCGCCGCCCACACCAGCAGGGAGCGACCAGCAATGCCGTCAGGTTGTGTCAAAAGGAGCAGTGCTGGGGGCACAGCTGGGGAAAGGTGTCAGTTCCCCATAGCAACTGCTAGGTACCATCCGTCCTCCATCTACCCATCCCCCTCCCCCACCATTTAGCCATACCCCCCGTCATCGATCCATCCCCCCACCATCGTCTACCCATAACCCCCACCATGTATCCATCTTCCCACCATCATCGACCCATCCCCCACACCGTCATCGATCCATCCCCACACCATCATCTACCCATCCCCACACCATCATCGATCCATCCCCCCACCATCATCCATCCCCCCACCATGTATTCATCTTCCCACCATCATCAACCCATCCCCTCATCATCATGTACCCATCCCCCCACCATCATCTATCCATCTCCACACTATCATCGATCCATCCCCACACCATCATGTACCCATCCCCCACCATCATCGACCCATCCCCCCACCATCATCTACCCATCCCCCCACCATCATCTACCCATCCCCACACCATCATCTATCCATAACCCCCACCATGTATCCATCTTCCCACCATCATCGACCCATCCCCCCACCATCATCTATCCATCCCCACACCATCATCGACCCATCCCCCATCATCTATCCATAACCCCCACCATGTATCCATCTTCCCACCATCATCGACCCATCCCCTCATCATCATGTACCCATCCCCCTACCATCATCGATCCATCCCCCCACCACCATCGACCCATCCCCCCACCATCATCGATCCATCCCCCTGCACCATCATCGATCCATCCCCGCCACCATCACTCCTACATACCGTATCATCTATCTCACCATCCCCCCACACCTCATCATCTACCCATCCTCCCCACACCCTGTCATATATCTAACCACTCCCACATGCCTAACATTTATCCCACCATTCCCCCACACCCCATTATCTATCCACCCACACACCATATCATATATTATGGAGTTAACTGTGCTGGGCCTCATTTAGCTTGGCTGGTGGCTCATTATCCCCCTCCCCCCAGCCAGCTCCTAATGACTAATCATGCTGTGGATAATGGGCGCCAGCGTGTGGGGGGGAGAACAATGGCAGGCCATGGAGGGTGAGAGCTCCCACTGTTTGTAATTACACACTGTGGCACATTGCTGAAGGAGACGGATGGCCTGCTCCCCAGGCAGTTAATGGCTGAGCGAGCTGTGCCTCTCCTGGGGGGTGAGAGCAGGAAATCAGCAAGCAATGAACCCAGAGAATCCGGGACTGGCCAGTGCTGGGAAGCCGGGTTTATGGGCTCCGGAGCTGGGGCCACCATTCCATGAGTGCTGGGGCCTGTATGTTCCCTCGGTGCCCGGTTATGGGATCTGGCCACTGGGCCAGACTGGACCAACTGGCCCAATTCACCCAGGAACCAGACCCATGACACAAACCCCGGACTGAACCTGGCCTCACGGCATGCCAACTGGTCTGAACTGGAATCATGGTACACCAACTGGCCTGGCCTGGTCCCCATGGCATGTCCCTCAGCCTGAACCAGGCCCCATGGCATGCCAGCCAGCTTGGACTGGACCCCATTGCACGCCAACTGGGTCGACCCAGACCCCCTGCACGTCCCCCACCCCCAGCCTTAGCTGGTCCCATGGCACACACCAAGCCTGAACTGGACAACCCCCATGGCACACCGACTGGCCTACGCTGGACCCCATGACACAGCAGTCAGCCTGAAACAGACGTCATGGCATGTTCATTAATGATCTGGAGGATGGCGTGGATTGCACCCTCAGCAAGTTTGCAGACACTAAACTGGGAGGAATGGTAGATATGCTGGAGGGTAGGGATAGGATACAGAGGGACCTAGACAAATTAGAGGATTGGGCCAAAAAATATCTGATGAGGTTCAACAAGGACAAGTGCAGAGTCCTGCACTGAGGATGGAAGAATCCCATGCACTGCTACAGACTAGGGACCGAATGGCTGGGCAGCAGTTCTGCAGAAAAGGACCTAGGGGTTACAGTGGACGAGAAGCTGGATATGAGTCAATAGTGTGCCCTTGTTGCCAAGAAGGCTAACGGCATTTTGAGCTGTATAAGTAGGGGCATTGCCAGCAGATCGAGGGACGTGATCATTCTCCTCTATTCAAAATTGGTGAGGCCTCATCTGGAGTACTGTGTCCAGTTTTGGGCCCTACACTATAAGAAGGATGTGGTAAAATTGGAAAGAGTCCAGAGGAGGGCAACGAAAACGATTAGGGGGCTGGAGTACATGATTTATGAGGAGAGGCTGAGGGAACTGGGATTGTTTAGTCTGCAGAATTGAAGAATGAGGGGGGATTTGATAGCTACTTTCAGGTACCTGAAAGGGGGTTCCAAAGAGGATGGATCTAGACTGTTCTCAGTGGTAGCAGATGGCAGAACAAGGAGTAATGGTCTCAAGTTGCAGTGGGGGAGGTTTAGGTTGGATATTAGGAAAAACTTTTTCATTAGGAGGGTGGTGAAGCACTGGAATGGGTTCCCTAGGGAGGTGGTGGAATCTCCTTCCTTAGAGGTTTTTAAGGTCAGGCTTGACGAAGCCCTGGCTGGGATGATTTAGTTGGGGATTGGTCCTGCTTTGAGCAGGGGGTTGGACTAAAGGTCCCTTCCAACCCTGATATTCTATGATTCTACGATTCCCTCGGCCTGAACTGGTCCCCCTGGCATGCTACCCAGCCTGAACTGGACAAACCCCATGGTACTGCCCCGACCTGAACCAGACCCTTGGCATGCCGTGTGGACTGTCTCTTTTCCGGTGGAACACTAGGTTTTCCTGCTAAAGGACTTGTGGTGATATGTCAGCTCCCTGTGGAAATGTTTGATTTCCAAGACATTTTCAGTCTTTCCCCAAAGACCCAAGTATTTTGGTGTGAGAACGTTGCCGTGGTCCCTCATGGGAGCTGTAGTTTGGGCTCCCTGTGCTTTCCTTTGCCCTTATATGCTGGGATCCCCAGCTGGGCTTCAGCTCGCATGATGACCATGGCCCTGCGATGGCCATGATGGCACACCATGATGTACCATGGGAGATGTAGTCTGACTGGGGAACCTGGCTCATAAAGGCCTTCCCCAGTCTGGGGGGGTCTTGTGGCCCTGGACACTATGGGAACATGTCCCTCTTGAGGCTAAGAAACACCCAGGCTGGCCCCATGGCCCATAGGGATCAGTGGGAGCTGCTCCCTGGACTGCAATGGGCCATGGGGTAACTCGTGGGGCGAGAGAGGGTCCAGAATGCAATGTGCCCCAGGGAGAAGGGGAATGGGAGTGCCGTCATGAAGGACTGGGGGTGCAGAGGAGGGGAATTCCAGCACATAGCTAGGAGAGGGTCAGGCCTCTCTGTCCAGCTCTAGGAGTTCCTTCTTCCCCATCCATCCTCAGCTCAGGCCCCTCCCTTGTGGAGGGTCGTGGTTCCCAGCTGATCCCCTGTCACGCTGTGGTGGAGCAATGGGCGTACTGAGAAACTCCATGCACGGCTCTGCTTTGTAAGGTGCCTATACCATCCCCCTCCCAGCCCAGCGGGTGTCAGAGGCAGGGTTGCTGTTTCTAGGATCCTCCCTAGTGTTAGCCGCGCAGCCTGGCCCCAGGGAACTGGGGTTTGTTCTGGCTCACACTTAGCCATGACCCAAATTCTGCTCTTGGTGACACCTGGACAGCCCTGGTGAAGACAATAGGATGATTCATAATCACACGCCCATCTTAACTCCCAGTCCTGACTAGGAACCACTACTCCCCATCCCCTCCCGGAGCTGGGGACAGAACCCAGGAGTCCTGGCTTCCAGCCTCCCCTCTTCTCCAACCCACCAGACTCCACTCCCCTCCCAGAGCTGGGAATCCAAGAGTCTTGATCCCCAGCTCACCTGCTCTAACCACTAGACCCCACTCCCCTCCCAGAGCCAGGGATAGAACCTGCTTCCCAACCCACCCGCTCTAACCCATTAGACTCCACTCGCTTCCCAGACGCAGGGGCCCTGCTCCCCAGCCTAACTGCTCTGACCACTAGACCCCACTCATTATCTTTCCCCGCTGCCAACAGCAAGCTGGCTTAGCCATGTAATCTTACCTGCTTCATTCTCTGCTCCTGCCCCTCGGCTCCCAGCACGGAGAGAGGTGTCCATGCATTCCCTGGAGAAGGCGCCGGCAAACCCACCCTCTGTCCGGTGGCGACACCATGGGGGCAGCTAACCCCCCCACATTAGCACTCCTGCCTCTTTCCAGCTCATTAATACCATGGCCCTTATTGCCCCTGCTTCTTGCCAAGGGCTTTGGAGAAGAAACACAATAAATCCATTTAATATTAGTGCTCAGAGAGCTGGAGGGGGAAACGGGTCTTGCCAAGAGTCCCAGCAGAGCTGGAGGTGAAAAATGGATCTATTCAGTATTATGATGCACCCAGGATTTGTTCCCGGTAAGTTACGCCCCTGAGATGTTAGGTATAAACCCCCCTGCCCTGCAGAAAGACACCATGCTACTCACGCAGGACCCAGAAGCATTTAGGGGGATCACACTGATGGAACACAGGTAAGAGGCAGCAGTTTTATTCCAGTGTCTCGGTTCCAGCTGATCTCATGCTACTTGAAGAGGAGAATATTTGTGGAACCATTGGAAAGGAAAGGAGCACGTCTTGGACCCTCCCCAGGTGATCTAAGTTGCAGTGTGCCTGTTAAACAACTGACACAGCCCACCCCAAACATGGCTGCAGTTCAGTGCTGGACAAGTGACCTCCGTGTGGCATTGCTGCCCAACCTTACCCCAGAAGTGGCTGCATTTCAGTGCTGAGTGAGCCACTGTGTTGCTCCTCCACCCAGAAGTGGGTGAACTGACTCCGGTTCCTTTCATCCCAGGATCACGGAGCCCTTCTTTAACGTGAATTCATTCAATCTTAGAACCCCTGGGATGTCATCCTCATTTTAGCAATAGGGAAACTGAGACACAGAAAGGGGAAGTGACGTACAATGGCAGACCCTACAGTACAGGAGTCACAATCCTCCCTCTAATTACTAAATCATGCTCCCTCATAGACCTAGGAATAGGACCAGGAGTCCTGACTCCCAGCCTCAGGTGTAACCTTTAAACCAGATGCCCATCCCAGAGACATCTGCTGCACCCCACCCCAGAGCTGGCCACCTTGTAACGCTAGGTGAGTGATCCATGTGAAGCATTGCTGAGTAGCTGTTAAATAGCTGCTATTCCTCACCCAGAGGCAGCTGCATTTCAGCAGGGGGGGAACAAGCCTGTATACAGCCTGTAAGGCAATGTATGACCCTTCAGGATTCAAGGCACTAGGAAATGCAAGACATGTTTATGATTAACTCTTAGGTTTTCAATACAGTTTCTGATTTAAGTGGCCAAGGGGACAGAAATGACAAGACAGTATCACCTCCTGTTTCCAGGACTGCTAGCACTGGGTAAGTACCAACCTGGGATTGAATGATTTTGGAAGGGCTATGGGAAGAGTGAAAGAAGCCTGCCATGGAAAAAAGAGGGGCCATGAGAAATATATAGAGTGTAATGAATGGGAGAGAGAAGATAGATTTTATTCACCCTGATTTTTAACACGAAAACAAAGGGACTTCCAATGACACAGAAAAGAAGCAAATTCAAAACTGAGCAAAAGAATTAGTATGTGGAACTCACTGGCACAGTGAGGGCCAAAGCTTAGCAGGATGCAAAATAAAGATCAACCATTTAGATGGATAATGAGAAGTTAGAATAATAAAGGATAAAATTAGAACTGTTCAGAGAAACTTTGACAAAACCATATTCAGCTGGCATATACAGATCCACTGAAATCAAAATGCTTTGCAAAATTAGGTCAATTTCATCAGAAATTTGTTTCAGAAGAAAATGGGGGGAGATGTTCCAATTATGTCAAAAGGTGCTGTTTAAACTTTTCATTTTGAAATGACTCTTTTATTTGAAAGTATTAACATTCTGAATGAGAATAGAAAACAATATAACAAAAAAAATTTAAAAGTCAAAATTGAATCCAAACATTTCAGTTTTGTCCAAATGAAACATTTTGATTGACCTGAAATGAATTTTTTTTTCAAAATTTTCCTTCATGGAGAATTTCAAAATTGGGACATTTCTTTCCTATTCAGAACAAAGCCCTTCACAAAACAGTACTGTCCTGCTCTAGTTAACGTAACCCCAAGAATCCCATTATAAACTCTCCTGCTTTGACAGTGGTAGCCGTGTTAGTCTGTATCAGCAAAAACAATGAGGAGTCCCTGTGGCACCTTAGAGACTAACAAATTTATTTGGGCATAAGCTTTCGTGGGCTAGAACCCACTTCATCAGATGCATGAAGTGAAAAATACAGGAGCAGGTATAAATACATGAAAGGATGGGAGTTGCTTTACCAAATGTGAGGTCAGGCTAACGAGATAAATCAATTAACAGCAGGATGCCAAGGCAGGAAAAATAACTTTTGAGGTGGTAAGAGAGTGGCCCACAGTCTCTACACAAAAGAATATATGGACACAAACCTGACATCAGGAATCATAACATTCAAAAACCAGTAGAACACTTCAACCTCTCTGGTCACTCAATAACAGACCTAAAAGTGGCAATTCTTCAGCAAAAAAACTTCAAAAACAGACTCCAATGTGAAGCTGCAGAACTGGAATTAATTTGCAAACTGGATACCATCAGATTAGGCCTGAATAAAGACTGGGAGTGATTGGGTCATTACAAAACCTAAACTTAATTTCCCCAATACTAATTTCTCCCTACTGTTACTCACACCTCCTTGTCAACTGTCTGTAATGGGCCACTCTCTTACCACTCAAAAGTTATTTTTCCTCCCTTGGTATCCTGCTGTTAATTGATTTATCTCGTTAGACTGACCTCACACTTGGTAAAGCAACCCCCATCCCTTCATGTATTAATACCTGCTCCTGTATTTTTCACTTCATGCAGCTGATGAAGTGGGTTCTAGCCCACGAAAGCTTATGCCCAAATAAATTTGTTAGTCTCTAAGGTGCCACAAGGACTCCCCATTGTTTCTCCTGCTTTGGGGTTTCTGTCTATCTTAGGGGCTCATCTGGCCCCCATCACCCTAGTATCTGGGTAATTCACAGCCTTTAACACATTTATCTTCACACAGCCCTGTAAGGCAGGGCAGTGCTGTCATCCCCATTGTATGGGTGGAGAAAAGAGCAGAGACTAGATGACTTACTGTAGCTCACCTAGGGAGTTTGAGGCCAAGCAGGGAACTGAAGACCTGTCTCCCAACTCCTTGGCTAGTGCACAAACCACTGGGCCACCCTTCCCCTCTGTGAGGAACTAGCCTGTCGGGGTGTTAAAAGGAATCTTAGAGGCAGATTACCCCAGAACAGTCATTGTCCCTTCTTCTGAAGCCACATTCAGAGGCAGGATATTGGCTCTGATCCAGGGCAGCTGTTCCAAGGTAGATGGCTCATGGGACTGGAATACCTGCGACTTTCAGCTCCAGAACCCTACCAAGAGCAGTAGGGACTGAACACCATCACCCCCTTGAGGACCTGTGTGAAAGGACATTGGGGGTTCTTAGCCCACTTCCGAGAGGCTCAGGTACCTGACTTCCCACAGACAGTCTGTCTGGCTGTTGGCTTCTGGGTTGATGGATGTTGGTTTTGACCTAAGAAGCCCTAACCAGCCTGGGACCTGACTACCTGGACGGCATCTCTGCCCCCGAGAGGTACTGCCATGGTTCTATCTGCAGAGATGCCTGAACCAGTGATAGGAGAGCAAGGGAGTTGCTGGCAGCCTGTTTGCGCTTCCTGCCTTGGTCGGGAACAGCCTGAAACCTTCAGGGCATGCTGCTAGGTCATTCCTCAGTGACAGGCAGGGCTGAGCAGGCTGGGGGACCCTGCTGGATGCTCTGTGGAGGACTTAAAGGAAAGGTTGTTAGCACTGTGGCTATTGAGCTATCTGACTTTAGGGGAATTGAGAGAGCAGAGCAGATCAGCTGGTCCAGGATCCTGTCTCTGAGGGTGGCCAACGCCTGCTGCTTCAGAGAGGGTGTAGGAACCCCACCATGACGGGATAATCTGCCCCCAGGAAAGGCTCCTCCGCACCCCCACTAGAGAGATTGCCACCAGGTTTTATATCCCTCCCTACACTCATTCTTTTAGCATCTCCTAAGAGTTGTGACTGGGCCCCCCAGACCGAACTCCCCTCTCAGCCCTAGAGGGGTGGCTGGGCCAGGTCAGATTGAAAAGCCCATCAAGGAGGGACTGCTGAAGGCATTAACACCTGGATGCCACTCAGATGGGCTGAGAGAGAGAGAGAGAAAACAAACACAGTGAAAAACAACAAAAAGAGAGAGATTTTATACAGATCAGATAGATTAGATCAAATGGATGGATAGATTAAAGAAGACAGAGACAAATACATTAAAGATAGATAGATAATGTGTGGGAATAGATAGATGATGTGTGGGAATAGATAGATAGATTATGTGTATGGGGATGGATAGATGTAGTGGGAAGCTTACATTGCCACTACCTCCGCTAGCCCTAGTCTGTGAAAATGATCAGGGGGCTGGGGCACATGTCTTACGAGGAGAGGCTGAGGGAACTGGGATTGTTTAGTCTGCAGAAGAGAAGAGTGAGGGGGGGATTTGATAGCAGCCTTCAACTACCTGAAGGGGGGTTCCAAAGAGGATGGAGCTCGGCTGTTCTCAGTGGTGGCAGATCACAGAACAAGGAGCAGTGGTCTCAAGTTGCAGTGGGGAGGTCTAGGTGGGATATTAGGAAAAACTTTTTCACTAGGAGGGTGGTGAAGCACTGGAATGGGTTCCCTAGGGAGGTGGTGGAATCTCCATCCTTAGAGGTTTTTAAGGTCAGGCTTGACAAAGCTTTGGCTGGGATGATTTAGTTGGGAATTGGCCCTGCTTTGAGCAGGGGGTTGGACTAGATGACCTCCTGAGGTCCCTTCCAACCCTGATATTCTATGATTCTATGAACAGAAAATGCCCCTGCACAGCTGTCAGCACTTCTGCCCTGGGCTAGTATCTCTGCCAGAAAGCAAGGCCACCCAGCCACTGCCTGCCTCTGTTAATCTCCCTTTGATTTTAGCATTGCAGGTGCTCTCTGGGGCAGCGGTGGCTGATACAGGTAGGTGGACTTCAGTCACTCCTCATTTCCACACATGCAGCAGGGGGGCATTAGCTGTGAGGTGTGTTTGTCCTTGTTAGCAGGGGGGAGGGTGCTGGGGGCCAGTCATTACCCCTAAGTCCAGGCAGGTGCATGGTTTGGGGCAAACACTTCCCAGCCATGCTGGGGATCCCCACCAGGGAGCACAATGGATGAGAGGCAGCAAGTGAAACTGGCCAGTGTGGGGTCAATCTCCAAGTGGAACTGAATGCACCCCAAGGGAGTGATCTCTGTGCCCCCAGCAGCTCCTTGGACTCAACCCTGGGCAGGACACCTCCTCTTGCACCCCCCTGGATCTCTAAGCTCCATCACATCCTATCCAAGTGGCTCCTTCCTCTATGCCCCCCCCAAGCTCCAGTGAGGGCAGGATGCTGCTGCCACCTACTGCCATGTATAAAGAGGGGTGACCACATCACCCCAACCCTCAGCAGCCCCCTCCCAGCTCCCTGCTCACTTCAGGCACAAGTTCCACCCCCATCTCACAGAAACTGCCTCTCTACCTACTCCCTTCCCAGCTCCCAAGACTCATCTAGCCCTAGTCTCTGCTCTGCTCCCTTCCCACTGCACTGTGGGCATGAGCACCTCTTCCTGTGCAGCTCCCACTGTCCTCAGCCGCGTCCTTCTCTCTCTTCCTCCATGGTTGCTATCAAAGCAACAGACAGAGGCCTCAGTGAGAACTGGGGGTGCATTGTGCTGGGCACTGCATGAGCACTGAGTCAGTCCCTGCCCCAGAGGCACAATGCTGGGCTTCTAGTACCACAGGCAGATGGGTGCAGCATTGGAGCTGTGGTGATGTGTAGACACAGACAGGATAGATGCACACATTGCTTATGTAGGGAGGCAGACAGGATAAATACACAGATAGCCACTATAGGCAAGAGAGATAGAGAGATGATGCAGTGTTGTTGTAGCCATGTTGGTACCAGGATACTAGAGAGACAAAGTGGGTGAGGTGAAGTCTTTTATTGGACCAACTTCGGGTGGAGAAAGGGGCACACTTTCGAGCTACACAGAGTCCTTCTTCGGGTCTGGAAAAAGGAATCAGAGTGTCACAGCTAAATGCAAGGTGGGACACACAAAAAAATCACTGGTGGGCGAACACTCTTCACAAAGCCATCACTCCGTATCTGACCTGTCAGTCCTCATCCTCAAAGGAAACCTGCACAGCGCCTCCAAAGACTGCCTGCAAGTTTAACTTTACTAGACACTAAAGTCATTGACTCAACCGATACTGGTTTTATGATTCATTACAACAATCTGTATCCCACCAACCCACTTTGTCCTATAACTGCAGGTATTAATTGGCCACTAATGTGTGCTTACTCCCTTTGCTAAACAATCTGTCCCAACTTGCATTTAGCTGTGACATTCTGATTACCTATTCCAGACCTGAAGAAGGGCTCTTGTGTATCTCAAAAGCTTGTCTCTCACCAGCAGAAGTTGGTCCAATAAAAGATATCTCCTCACCTACCTTGTCTCTCTCATATCCTGGGACTGACATGGCTACAACACTGTAGACAGACAGACAGCTGGTTCTCCATATGACACTGTTCAGTATCCCCCCGTGTCTCCTCAGATACACTCATGTACCCATATGGACCCAAGTTTGGAGACAGAAGAACCCCCAAGGCAGACGATGGGGCGTCTCCTGAAATCCCCATCTCAGTGCGCTTCTCCTTCTACAACAGGAGTTACCGCTCTCTTTACGTAAGTTGCTCATTCCCTCTGCGTGGGAGTGTTCTCCTCAGCAGCCCAAACCCTAGGATGATCTTCTGCACTGGCAGGCTCTTTGGTGGCCTCTGAGAAATGAATGGATGGGGTCTCAGTCCAGTGCTTAGTGGTAGGGTGACCAGACGTCCCGATAAAATCGGGACCGTCCCGGTATTTGGGTGGTTGTCCCGCATCCCGACCGAACTTTGGTCGGGATGCAATTTGTCCCGATATTTTGCTCCGCTGGCACCACTGGGTTTTTGTTTTTTTTCCCTTTTGATCTGCCGGCGGACCCTCCCCCCACATGTGTCCCGATATTTTCTTCATCTCATCTGGTCACCCTACTTAGTGGGCAGGCATCGGTATCCCCCAGTCAACATAGAATGGCCTCCTGGCTTAACCAATGCAGAGATCACATGGGTGAAATGAGCCAGGGAGGCTGAACTACCTACCCTCCAGGGGTGGGGTCCTTAGAGAGGGCAGCAATGAGGTCTATTGTCAAGGTAGCCACCAAATGCCTTTCTGTAGCCAGTAAAAAAAGTCTGCACAAACAGGCTCCAACATCCACTGAGTGCAGTGACAAGGACCACGTAAGACTATAAAAAGCGAAGCTGCTACACAGAAGCACGTAGGGGACAGATAAACCAGTATGTTGGGGAATGGATACCTAGACAGACAAGGTGGGGGAGGTAATATCTTCTATTGGACCAATTCCTGTTGGTGAGAGAGACAAGCTTTCAAGCTTACACAGAGCTCTTCAAGTCATAATATATTACTAATATATATATAAAAGATATTACCTCCCCCACCTTGTCTCTCTAATATTCTGGGACCGACACAGCTACGACACTGCATACAAAATAGATAGACAGACAGACAGATTGATCAATCGCTCAGTGAGTATGGGGAATGGATATGTGTGGTGATAAAAGATAGACCCTCAGCTCCTTTCCCACCCCCAGGTGAACAATAATGGCGTGGTGTCATTTGGCGTCCCTGTTAACCAATTCACACCTGACTCTTTCCCGCTGACCGATGGCCGGGCCTTTGTGGCGCCATTCTGGGCGGATGTGGATAACCGCATCACGGGCGAGGTGTGTTTCCGGCAGAGCCGAGACCCGCAGCTCTTGCAGAGAGTCACGGCTGACATCAACACCTACTTCCCCCACGAAGAGTTCACTGCGACCTGGCTCTTTGTGGCCACTTGGGACCGCGTGACCTTCTATGGCTCCAAATCCTCCAAGGTAAAGTACCAGAGGGTCTTGGTTATAGTGGAGGGGGGAATGCCTGGAGCCAGGCTTCCTAGGTTCTACCCCACCTCTGGGAGGGCAGTGGGGTATAGTAGTTAGAGCTGGAGGGGACTGGGAGTCAGGACTCCTGGGTTCTTTCCCCCAATCTGGGGAAAATGAGTCTAGTGGCTAAAACAGCAGAGACACGGACTCCGGACTCTTGGGTTCTAGTGCCAGCTTTGGGTAGGGAGTGGGGTACAATGGTTAGAGCAGAGGGGCTGGGAGTCAAAACTCCTAGATTCTATTTCTCTCCCCACCTCTGGGAGTGTGTGGTCCAGTGGCTGAGCTCAGTGGGAGCTGCAGGAGTGGGCTTGTGTTTATCTTGAATCCCTATTGTGCAATGTCTAGCTGTGAATGGTGTGAGCCTTTGGCAGGGTCTGCATGGCTCAATGGCTCCACTGAATGGGTGGCTCCTTACACCCTCCCCTGTACTACCTCAGCCAGGGTATCTGATCTCTCCAGGAAAACTGGCTGGAAACAGGGATCTCGCTAAAGCCAGCTGCTGGGTCAGAGCTGGAATTCTCACAGCAACTGAAAGGGGGGGTGAGGGGGGGGGTTGGGGCCAGATCCTCAACTGGGGTGAACTGGCATTGCTGCTTGGAAATTCATGGTGATTTACATCAGTTGAGCGTCTAGCTCTCTATGACCTCCTACATTAATGTGCATTAAATAAATGCCTGTTTATAATTAAACACACAATAACTGTCTTGATAAATCTTCATTAAATACGTCGTTAGGAACATTAGCTTTCAAAGACAATGAAACCAGGTTGCAGAGCTCCTCAGGCCAGAGGACTAAAGGGGTGCAGGAGCACAGGGCTCAATGCTACTATCACTCACCCTGGGGTAGATCAGGAGTAACCCCACTGAATATAATTGAGATACTCTTGATTTATATGAGCTGAGATCAGAATCTGGTTCCTAACCTCCAAAATATTCAACAGTTGTTTCATTGAATAACCCATTATTCCCATCTGGTGGCCAGTTTGGTGGCTTGTCTGGAGTGAGTGTGGTGGTTCTCAGCACATCTCCTAGGGGACAGGCATCGACATGACAACCAGCCCTTCCCTGCCACTAACACTAATTTAACCCATTCATCGTCCACCTCAGCAAAGAGACCAAGCATTGATTAGGCTGTGGCACCTGAACTTCCTTCCCACACAGGCGGGGGTCAGGGGTGAACATGGGACTACACCTGGCATGTGGAGAGAAGAACTTGGTCTTATGTGCTGGTTTGTGAATTTTCACTGATTGTCTTCCTCATGGTGGCTGCACTGTTGCAGGTGAACACCTTCCAGGTGGTTCTAACCACCGACGGCGACCTGTCCTTCATCATGCTGCACTATAGTGATATCCAGTGGACAACAGGGGCGGCGAGTGGTGGGGACCCCCATACTGGATTGGGGGGCACCCCAGCTCAGGTAGGTCTCGCCTTATTACTCCAGGCTGGAAAATTGGGAGGCTGAGAAGGTATGTTCAGCACACATGGGTAACACTTTCAATGGACATGTTGCCTAGAAGGGCCATCTCTCTGTATTATGGGAGGCAGCGTTTGTCTCTCTATCCATCCATCCATCCATCCCCATACAGTACCAGGTGTGTAGCTACCTACTGGACTCACAAGCCCCTTTCACCTTAGTACTAGTGATTAGGAAAGGAGACCAAGATCCAGGCCCTGAGTTCTAGTTTCAACAAAGCATGTGAGTCAGGACTCCTGAGTTCTTGGAGTCTATTCACAGCATGGGAGGGAGTGGGGTCTAGTGGGTCAGAGCAGGGGTCTGGGAGTCAGGACTCATGGATTCAATCCCAGCTCTAGTAGAAGAGTGGGGGTCAGTGGTTGAAGTGGGAGGACTGGGAGTCCCTTCGTTTGCATTTCTAGCTCTTGGAGTGAAGTGTAGTTTAGTGGTCACAGAAGTGATGAGTCAGTACCCCTGGGTACTTTTCCAGTTGGTGTGACCCATTGCAGTGCTCCTGTTCCTGCCCAGTAGGGGGCAGTGGTACAAAAACTGATTCTCCCGATGAGCCTGGTGCCTGCAGATGCCCCATCATGGACTGCCTGGCATTGCCAGGACCCATGTGTATCCTGGGTTCTGGCTGCCCATGGAGCTGGATCCGCAGCACTGGAGTCATGTCTCTCTCCGGCACAAACCGCTGCCACCTTCCTTTGATCCTGTTCCTGTTCATTCCCCTCTCAGGCTGGATTTAACAGTGGTGGGTCCAAAAATTACTTCAACATCCCTGGCTCACGGACCCCAAGCATCCTGAAGATCAGTTCAATGAGCAACATCAAGAGCCCTGGGCGCTGGGCCTTCCAGGTGGACAATTTCGCTGTGCCCAACGGCTGTGTCTACAACGGTGCGTGGCAGAGGCCGCAGCACTGCCGTCCAGTTGGGGGCGGCAACACCTCTCTCACACCAGTATATTACAGCCTGCACCTTGCACTTGCTTTGGCTAAGCCCCCTGTCTCTTCTCATTTCTGATCCACACACCCCACTTTGACCCCATCAAGGATTTCCATGAAGCGTGTAAGCCTGGCTGCTCTGGGCCTTTGTCTCTGTCTCTCCCAGGCACCCTAACACCTTCCGACCCGTTCCCTCGTCCATCCCATCCCTCTCCCGGTGCCTTCCTCCCCTCCCATCGCTCGCCCCATCTCTCTGTTCCCTTCTAGCCCATCCCTCTTTCTAGCCCCAGGCTAGAACCAGGCCTTCCAGGCCCTCTCTAGCCAACAACCCCGCCATGCCCCATCCTTCCCTTTAACCATATCTCCCCTGCTCCCAGATGTGTGTCTCCCTCCACCTAGGCCCAGGCAGCTGCTGCCTTCCTGATCTGCCCGTCCTGCCCAGATGGGCACAGACTCACATCTCCTGCTCTCTCTCTGCAGCCAACTTCCTGCCCCCCGGCACTTTCTTCTGGAGCGACCAGAAGTGCGAGCGCCGGTGCCAGTGCATGTATGGGGAGGACGGGGTGACATGCCATGCAAGGGGTTGCTCCCCAGATGAGGCCTGCCACCCAGCCTCCTGGTACCACGTGTGTCAGCCCATCAGCCGAGCAGCCTGCCAGGCATGGGGAGGGCGGCACTACAGCACCTTCGACGGGCAACTCTACCACTTCCAGGGGGCCTGCACCCACATGCTGTCACAGCTGTGTGCCCCCCCGCATCCCTCTGGCCTGGCACCATTCCGGGTGGAGGCAGAGAGTGAGGAGCCAGGAGCAGCACAGGGGGCACCCGGCACCCGCCTTGTCCGGGTGACAGTCTACGGGCAGGATATCGCCATGGCCAGGGGGGCCACTGGACACATCACGGTGAGTTGGGGGCTCCATGACATAAGCCCAGCCCCAGTGTAACTGCTCTGTCTTCAGACTCCCACAGCCCCCTAGCAACACAAGCCCCTCCTGTACTGTCCCCCAGTGCCCTCCTGCCCCAGCCCGTCCCGTATTGCCCCCCAGTGCCCTCCTGCCCCAGCCCCTCCAGTACTGCCCCCCAATGACCTCCTGCTCCAGCCCCTCCCATACTGCCCCCCAGTACCCTCCTGCCCTAGCCCCTCCTGTACTGTCCCCCAATGACCTCCTGCTCCAGCCCCTCCCATACTGCCCCCCAGCGCCCTCCTGCCCAGCCCCTCCTGTACTGCCCCGCAGTGACCACCTGCCCCAGCCCCTCCAGTACTGCCCCCCAGTGTCCCTCGTGCCCCAGCCCCTCCCGTACTGCCCCCAGTGCCCTCCTGTTCTGCCCCCCAATGACCTCCTGCCCCAGCCCCTCCCGTACTGCCCCCAGTGCCCTCCTGCCCCAGCCCCTCCCATACTGCCCCCAGTGCCCTCCTGCCCCAGCCCCTCCTGTACTGCCCCCAGTGCCCTCCTGCCCCAGCCCCTCCCATACTGCCCCCAGTGCCCTCCTGCCCCAGCCCCTCCTGTACTGCCCCCCAGTGCCCACCTGCCCCAACCCCTCCCGTACTGCTCCCCAGTGCCCTGCTGCCCCAGCCCCTCCCGTACTGCCCCCCAGTGCCCTCCGGCTCCAGCCCCTCTCGTACTGCCCTCCAGTGCCCACCTGCCCCAGCCCCTCCAGTACTGCCCCCCAGTGTCCCTCGTGCCCCAGCCCCTCCCATACTGCCCCCAGTGCCCTCCTGCCCCAGCCCCTCCCGTACTGCCCCCCAATGACCTCCTGCCCCAGCCCCTCCCGTACTGCCCCCAGCGCCCTCCTGCCCCAGCCCCTCCTGTACTGCCCCCCAATGATCTCCTGCCCCAGCCCCTCCCGTACTGCCCCCAGCGCCCTCCTGCCCCAGCCCCTCTCGTACTGCCCCCAGTGCCCTCCTGCCCCAGCCCCTCCCATACTGCTCCCCAGTGCCCTGCTGCCCCAGACCCTCCCATACTGCCCCCCAGTGCCCTCCGGCTCCAGCCCCTACCATACTGCCCCCAGTGCCCACCTGCCCCAGCCCCTCCCATACTGCCCTCCAGTGCCCACCTGCCCCAGCCCCTCCTGTACTGCCCCCAATGACCTCCTGCTCCAGCCCCTCCCATACTGCCCCCCAGTGCCCACCTGCCCCAGCCCCTCCCGTACCGCCCCCCAGTGCCCACCCATCCCAGCCCCTCCCGTACTGCCCCCAAGTGTCCCTCCTGCCATAGCCCCTCCCATACTGCCCCCAGTGCCCTCCTGCCCCAGCCCGTCCCGTATTGCCCCCCAGTGCCCTCCTGCTCCAGCCCTTCCCGTACTGCCCCCCAATGACCTCCTGCCCCAGCCCCTCCCATACTGCCTCCAGCGCCCTCCCATACTGCCCCCAGTGCCCTCCTGCCCCAGCCCCTCCTGTACTGCCCCCCAGTGCCCATCCGCCCCAGCCCCTCCCGTACTGCTCCCCAGTGCCCACCTGCCCCAGCCCCTCCCATACTGCTCCCCAGTGCCCACCCGCCCCAGCCCCTCCCGTACCGCCCCCCAGTGCCCACCCGCCCCAGCCCCTCCCGTACCGCCCCCCAGTGCCCACCCGCCCCAGCCCCTCCCGTACTGCCCCCAGTGCCCTCCTGCCCCAGCCCCTCCTGGACTGCCCCCCAGTGCCCATCCGCCCCAGCCCCTCCCGTACTGCTCCCCAGTGCCCACCTGCCCCAGCCCCTCCCATACTGCTCCCCAGTGCCCACCCGCCCCAGCCCCTCCCGTACCGCCCCCCAGTGCCCACCCGCCCCAGCCCCTCCCATACTGCCCCCAGTTCCCTCCTGCCCCAGCCCCTCCTGTACTGCCCCCCAGTGCCCACCTGCCCCAGCCCCTCCCGTACTGCCCCCAGTGCCCACCCGCCCCAGCCCCTCCCGTACCGCCCCCCAGTGCCCACCCGCTCCAGCCCCTCCCATACTGCCCCCGTTCCCTCCAGCCCCAGCCCCTCCTGTACTGCCCCCCAGTGCCCACCTGCCCCAGCCCCTCCCGTACTGCCCCCAGTGCCCACCCGCCCCAGCCCCTCCCGTACCGCCCCCCAGTGCCCACCCGCTCCAGCCCCTCCCATACTGCCCCCGTTCCCTCCAGCCCCAGCCCCTCCTGTACTGCCCCCCAGTGCCCACCTGCCCCAGCCCCTCCCGTACCGCCCCCCAGTGCCCTCCTGCCCCAGCCCCTCCCGTACCGCCCCCCAGTACCCTCCTGCCCTAGCCCCTCCCGTACTGCTCCCCAGTACCCTCCTGCCTAGCCCCTCCCGTACTGCCCCCAGTGCCCTCCTGCCCCAGCCCCTCCCGTACTGCCCCCAGTGCCCTCCTGCCCCAGCCCCTCCCGTACTGCCCTCCAGTGCCCTCCTGCTCCAGCCCCTCCCGTACCGCCCCCCAGGGCCCTCCTGCTCCAGCCCCGCCCTGTCCCCAATCAGGATTTAGCTCCTCCCTCTCTCCTTCCAGTTGCCGTTGCCAGCGGATGGGAGGGGCGGGAGATCCCTGCGCGTGCTCTGCTCAGCGCCGTCCCACCCCCTCTGCTCCAGCCTCGCGCTGCGGCTGTCGGGCTCTCCCAGCTGCGCACGCGCAGAGGAGACGACGGAAGAAAGGCGGGAAAGAACTAAGCATTGTTATCACGCTCCTCAGCCCCCTCTCTTCTCCCCTCTCACCCCCTTCCCCCGTCACCTACAGCCCCCCTCGCTTCTTAGCTCCTCCCTTATCTGCCTGCAGCCCCTTCCCCTCAGCCCCGTTCCTCACCTGCCCCTCAGCCCCCCACCTGCCCTATGCCCCTCAGCCCTCCTCCCCCCACCTGCCCTATGCCCCTTCCCCCCACCTGCCCTCAGCCCTCCTCCCCCCCACCTGTCCTCAGGCCCTTCCCCTCAGCCCCATTCCTCACCTGCCCCTCAGCCCTCCTCCCCCCACCTGCCCTCAGCCCCTTCCCTCCACCTGCCCCACGGGCAGAGTGGCAGTAACATTTGCTCTCTGGCCGGGGTGTAGGCAGACGCTTCCCCATCCCAACCTGCCCGTACTGGTTAGTATTTAACAAGTTACTCCAAGGAAAGGGCTCCCCTAGGGCGTGTTGTCATCAGTGCTGTGCTCCTGAAAATGAGGGTGCGGTGGCAGGTGTGTTCGTGCCAGTTCATCTCAGGCTGCTCCAGTTTGGCTGAAGCTCCAGACTGGGAAAGCTGGGCCAGAATTCCTGCCCGGGGTCACAAATCCAAAGGATCTCTGCTATGTCCCAGCTTTTAAACAGTCCCTTGAATGAGCCCCATCACTGTGCCCGCCCCACACGGGTTCCCACACTTCTTTAAGGGCAGGCCATGACCGAGCCTCAGGGCTAAAGCCCTCATGCTTCATGCCGGGAGCTCTGGCCAGTGAGTCCAACTGAGGCAGACTCCTGGTCAGAAACTTTTACCCTTTTCAGGGACCAATGCACCTCAATGAGTGTTTGCAGTGACGCCAGGCAGCCCTTTCACATCAGAGCTGGGTTTATTAATCAACTGGAGCCCAGCACTGAAGTCCTCAGCTTAGTGCAGAGAAGCAAAAGTGGAGGCAGAGTTCAGACTGGCCAACATCAGGGCTGCTGCAGAATCCATTTTGGCTTGGGCTCTCTCTTTGGGCTGGTCTACACTAGGGGGGGGGATCGATCCAAGATACGCAACTTCAGCGACGCGAATAGCGTCGCTGAAGTCGAAGTATCTTGGATCGAATTACCTGGGGTCCAGACGGCGCGGGATCGATGGCCGCGCGGCTCCCCCGTTGACTGCGCTACCGCCGCTCGTTCTGGTGGAGTTCCGGAGTCGACGGTGAGCGCGTTCGGGGATCGATATATCGCGTCTTAACGAGATATGTCGATTGCTACCCGCCGATAGGGCGGGTAGTGAAGACGTACCCATTGTCAGTCCCAGCCTCAGGTGAGAGCTTCTGTGTCTCTCCAAAGACCAGCTCTTAAGACAGCAACGGACACCCTTTGGTCCATTGATCTCCTCCTGCAGGACTCCTGCTAAGTTCACATGTCTCATCTACCCGAGTTTCCCTTTGTTAGGTGTCCATTGTTCAGTCCTTGGGTTCCCCATTGTCTTTTTGGAGCCTCTATTAATATGGGTCGGTTTCAGTCAGTTAACAGCTCATTCATACCACCACAGACAGTTTAGTGACACAAACACCTCACATCTCCTGCTCTGCCCCAATAGCAGCGTCTTATCCCTGGTCAAGGAAGTCATTGCCAGGCATATCACTGAGAAAAATATTACATAAAATTACCACTTTGTCCCAGTAGGTAAAAGTGCAGTCTGTTTGGCAAAGAGATTATTTTCTCCCAAGTGTTTTTTTCTCCTGTGTTATTCCTTGACTTTAGCAAAGCTTTTGATACGGTCTCCCACAGTATTCTTGCCAGCAAGTTAAAGAAGTATGGGCTGAATGAATGGACTATAAGGTGGATAGAAAGCTGGCAAGATCACCGGGCTGAAAGAGTAGTGATCAATGGTTCCATGTCTAGTTGGCAGCCGGTATCAAGCGGAGTGCCCCAAAGGTCGGTCCTGGGGCCGGTTTTGTTCAATATCATCATTAATGATCTGGAGGATGGAGTGGATTGCACCCTCAGCAAGTTTGCAGATGACACTAAACTGGGAGGAGTGGTAGATACGCTGGAGGGTAGGGATAGGATACAGAGGGACCTAGACAAATTAGAGGATTGGGCCAAAAGAATTCTGATGAGATTCAACAAGGACAAGTGCAGAGTCCTGCACTTAGGACGGAAGAATCCCATGCACTGCTACAGACTAGGGACCGAGTGGGTAGGCAGCAGTTCTGCAGAAAAGGACCTAGGGGTTACAGTGGACGAGAAGCTGGATATGAGTCAACAGTGTGCCCTTGTTGCCAAGAAGGCTAATGGCATTTTGAGCTGTATAAGTAGGAGAATTGTCAGCAGATTGAGGGATGTGATAATCCCCCTCTATTCGGCATTGGTGAGGCCTGATCTGGAGTACTATGTCCAGTTTTGGGCCCCCCACTACAAGAAGGATGTGGAAAAATTGGAAAGAGTTCAACAGAGGGCAGCCAAAATGATTAGGGGGCTGGAGGGAATTGGGATTGTTTAGTTTGCAGAAGAGAAGAATGAGGGGGGATTTGATAGCTGCTTTCAGCTATCTGAAAGGGGGTTCCAAAGAGAATGGATCTAGACTGTTCTCAGTGGTACCAGATGACAGAACACGGAGCAATGGTCTCAAGTTGCAGTGGGGAAGGTTTAGGTTGGATATTAGGAAAAACTTTTCAACTAGGAGGGTGGTGAATCACTGGAATGGGTTACCTAGGGAGGTGATGGAATCTCCTTCCTTAGAGGTTTTTAAGGTCAGGCTTGACAAAGCCCTGGCTGGGCTGATTTAGTTGGGGATTGGTCCTGCTTTGAGCAGGGGGTTGGACTAGATGACCTCCTGAGGTCCCTTCCAACCCTGATATTCTTTGATTCTGAGGTAAACAGGAGTTAACAAAACAAGCAAACAAAACAGAGTTTTAAGCAGTCTCAATGAAATTTTCTTCCCCTCTCAATCAGTCTGGTTTACTAGCATGGGGTCTCTAATGTCATAATCCTCTTAGTTTTCTGGTTGACCATAGGGTCTTTCAGGAAAAAAACAGGTAGGCACAACCTGGATTTCTAATGTAAATTAAAAAAAAATAATCCAGTCCTAAAATCAACCCTTTCAGGTCTTTAGATGCTATATATTTATAGATTTTTCTGGCTAGAAGGGTGGTCCCTTATGATCATTAAGCATGGCCTCAGAATTTCACCCACTGATTGCTTCATCAATCCTATAACTTCTGGTTAAGGTGAGCATACATGTTTAAAAGAGACATGCAGTTTTAATGTAAAGATTCTTAGCGATGGAGAATTGCTAGGTCAGTTGTCTCAATAGTTAATTCCCCTCACTGTTAAAAAAAAAAAATGCATCTCATTTCCGCTCTGAATTTCTTTCTCTTCAGCTTCCAGCCATTGATTTTTATTCTGCCTTTTTGTCTGCTGGATTAAAGAGCCCTCTTCTCTCAGAAATCTGCTCCCCATGTAGAATTTTATAGATTATAAGGCGGGGCCATGAGGAGAAATAAGCTAGTGAGCATGATCCTCAGCTGTTGTAAATCAGTGTAGCTCAGCTGAAGGTAATAGAACTGTGCTGATTCACACCAGCTGAGGATCTGGCCCAATGCCTCTAGAGTACTTTATAATGAAGATCACTAGAGAAGAGCTCAGTGTTTTATTCTCATCAATCCCCTGCTAGGTGAATGGGATAAAGTCTCTCCTTCCGGTCACTCTTCTCAATGGGAAGATCCGAGCGCACCAGAATGGCTTCTCTGTGAAAGTTGCCACTGATTTTGGGGTGGAGGTTTCCTATGATGGGATTCAACGTGTGGAGGTCACCGTGCCCTCGACTTACCGTAACTTCACCTGCGGCCTGTGCGGGACACTGACTGGTGACCCCTCCGATGACTTCCAGACTCCAAATGGCACCTTAGTCACGTCAGCTGCTCTCTTTGCCACAAGCTGGCAGGTGAAGGGTGACAGGCGCCAGTGTGTGGAGGACCAGGAGCTGCCTTCTTGTCCCACTGCTGAACAGGCTCGTTATTCTGGTCACGACTACTGTGGCATTATGAAAATGTCTCCAGGCCCCTTCACAGCCTGCGCTCAGACCCTATCCCAGGCAGGCTTGGTGGAAAACTGTATGTATGACCTCTGCATGTCCAGGGGGAATCGGACTGTGCTGTGTGGGGTTCTAGGCGCTTACACAGAGAGCTGCCAGGCAGCCAACGTCACTGTTGGGCAGTGGAGAACAGACCAGTTTTGTGGTGAGTAAAACCTTTACAAATCTTTAGCTAACCATTTTGTGTGTAAAGCACTTATATGGCCTCCATTACTGCAATTACTCCATTACTGATTGCCTCACAATCTTCAATACATTTTTTTCTCACAGTACTTCTGGGAGGCAGGGCACTGCTATTCCATAGATAGGGACCTGAGCCACGCAGAGCCTCAGGCTATGTCTACACCAGTGGTTCTCAAATTTTTGTACTGGTGACCCCTTTCACACAGCAAGCCTCTGAGTGCGACCTCCCCTTATAAATTAAAAACACCTTTTTCTATATTTAACACCATTATAAATGCTGGAGGCAAAGCGGGCTTTGGGGTGGAGACTGACAGCTCATGACCCCCCATATAATAACCTCGCGACCCCCTAAGGGGTCCCGACTCCCAGTTTGAGAACCCCTGGTCTACACGGCACGGCAGTATGGACTCCGGGGGTGTGAATTGTAGAATACACCAAATTGTTGCGCTCTAGTTGCCCCATGTGGACACTGCTGGGGTGGACTAAAAGTTATCTAGTTCACGTTAATATAGTCGTCTTTCATACAGGCAGTGCTAGCGTGAACTAGTTACCCTTTAGTTCATGCCAGCAGCATCCACATGGGTAGTTAGAGTACAGCACACTAGGGTGCGCTGCAATTCTCACCCCTATAGGCCAAAGTCCACCCAAGGTCATACAGGAAATACCCCTTGGGCCTAATTCTGATCTCATTTCCACACTGGCTCCAGTGGAGTTACTTCTGACGTATGCAGCTGTGAGATTAGAATCAGACCCTTTGTTTACTTCTCAGATTCCACTGACTTGGGGTGGGAGAGCCGGTAAGAAATAAAATTATTGGTGTCATTATTACTAACAATTTCATCTGCATTGGAGAGGAAGGATGGACCCCTTGGGCAAGGTATTGAACTGGGGTCTGAGTTCAATTCCTGCTCTGCCACAGACTTCCTGCGTGACCTTTGGCAAGTCTGTGTGCCTCAGTTCTCCATCTGTAAACTGGTGGTAGTAATCCTTTTCTCCATCTCTTGTCTAGTTAGGTTGTAAACTCTGATGCAGGGACTGTTTCTTACTATTCTTAGTATCTGTACAGTGTCTAGCATAACAAGGCCCTGATCTCGGTTCAGGTGTCTAGATGCTACTTTAATACAAAGAGTAAATAATAATAGCAGGATTTTCTCAGAATATATGTTATTCCCAGTAGAGTACAATGTGCCCGCCCAGTACTTAAAGTATAATTTTTGCTGTCTAATGATCTGGGTTATTTCCTGAAACTATATAATTAATTTTCATTATTTGTACTTCACCTGTTATCACCTATAATCATTTAAATCTCATATTAAATGTATATAGGTTTCAATCAAACTTTAGGATAAAGTTACATTTATAAATGGCTTATAAAAAGTTAATACATGATTGGGTATTATAAGCATGTTACAGACATGAGCGTCTGAGTTGTTTTATTCAGGAGGTCAGACGAAATGATCTAATGGTTCCTTCTGGTCTTAAAGCTATGAAACAGATAGAGGGTTATATGTAGTCTGTTAACCAATGGAACTCTTTGACAGTCATTTGATCATTTATTAAAACATGTATTAATCATTTATTAACTATTTATAAATGGAACCTTAATATAAAGTGTGACCAATTATTATCTGATTCTAAACAGAAAAGTACATATGTGGCTATGTACTTTAATTATGATCTGCAAGATTACGCCAGTTAAGAATATGATGCTATAATATAGCTTATTTCCACAACCAGATCTTCAGCTAGTGTACATTGGCATTGGTCCAGCTCCCTAGATTTCATACAAAACTTACCTTGGAGGTTTCTTGTCCAGTTCCACCCCATGCTGAGAATTACCTGGACATGCTGGAGGTTATAATACCTTGTCCAGAGAAGTTTCAGAGTAGCAGCCGTGTTAGTCTGTATCTGCAAAAAGAACAGAAGTATTTGTGGCACCTTAGAGACTAACGAATTTATTTGAGCATAAGCTTTCGTGGGCTACATCCCAATTCTTCGGATGCATAGAATGGAACATATATTGAGGATATATATATACACTGTGACAAAGTTCCTCCTCTATCTTGGTGGGTCCTGCGCTTATTGGCGGATTTTCTTGCCTCAGAGATTCACCATGTGGGTTGGGGAACAGCCCAGAGACCTTCCCCTCTGGGAGAACCCACAGTCCAGGTCAATTGGAGGTTTGGGGGGAACCCAGGCCCGCCCTCTACTCCGGGTTCCAGCCCAGGGCCCTGTGGATTGCAGCTGTCTATAGTGCCTCCTGTAACAGTTGCATGACAGCTACAACTCCCTGGGCTACTTCCCCATGGCCTCCTCCAAACACCTTCCTTATTCGCACCACAGGACCTTCCTCTTGGTGTCTGATAACGCTTGTGCTCCTCAGTCCTCCAGCAGCATAGCCTCTCACTCTCAGCTCCTTGCGCCTCTTGCTCCCAGCTCCTCACACTCGCACCACAAACTGAAGTGAGCTCCTTTTTAAAACCCAGGTGCCCTGATTAGCCTGCCTTAATTGATTCTAGCAGCTTCTTCTTAATTGGCTCCAGGTGTCCTAATTAGCCTGCCTGCCTTAACTGGTTCTAGCAGGTTCCTGATTACTCTAGTGCAGCTCCTGCTCTGGTCACTCAGGGAACAGAAAACTACTCATCCAGTGACCAGTATATTTGCCCTCTACCAGACTCCTGTACCCCACTGGTCTGGGTCTGTCACATATCCCTCCCCCCTGCTCAACGTCAAGGGGTTGGGCAGCTTGGGACGCCAGACAGTGCACACGTGACAAGCCATCGGCGTTGCCATGACGGCTCCCTGCTCTGTGTTGCACAAGGAACTGGAAAGGTTGGAGGGATAAGAACCATCTGGTCACCCTTGTGTTCTTCTCCTTGTTCCGCTGCATCTATTGAAGAGGGGCATGGTTGGTCACGAGGACAAATCTGTGCCCGAGCAGGTAGTAGCGCAATGTTTCCATGGCCCATTTTACAGCGAGGCATTCTCTTTCCACCACTGCATATTTTTGTTCCCTTGGAAGGAGTTTCCGACTGAGGTATAGAATTGGGTGTTCCTCCTCCCCGACCATCTGTGATAGAACGGCCCCCAACCCTACTTCCGATGCATCCGTCTGCAGAATAAACTCCTTGGTGAAATCAGGGGCTATCAGTACGGGGTTATTGCAGAGGGCAGTCCGTAGGTCTGTGAATGCTTCCTCTGCTGCGTCAGACCATCTCACCAGATCAGGTCCACGGGCTTTCACTAGGTCTGTCAGGGGGCTTGCCCTTGTGGCAAAGTGGGGGATAAATCGTTGGTAATACCCCACCACACCTAGGAACGCCCAGACTTGTTTCTTGCGACTTGGTCGGGGCCAATTTTGGATGGCCTCTAACTTGTTCACTTGGGGTTTTACCAGACCTTTTCCCACAACGTAGCCAAGATATTTGGCCTCTGTAAACCCTACAGCGCACTTGGCAGGGTTTGCTGTAAGGCCAGCTCGCCTGAAGGTATCGAGGACTGCCTCCACCTTCTCCAGGTGGGTTTTCCAGTCTGGGGTATGAATGACCACATCGTCCGAGTAGGCAGCAGCATAACTGTTATGCGGGCATAATAGCTTGTCCATGAGGCGCTGGAAGGTAGCTGGGGCCCCATGTAGTCCAAAAGGGAGGACAGTATATTGAAAGAGACCCTCTGGTGTAGAGAACGCCGTCTTTTCCTTTGCGTCTTCTGCAAGGGGAATCTGCCAGTACCCCTTTGTCAAGTCTAGGGTAGTCAAGTACCGGGCATTACCCAGACGGTCCACTTGCTCATCTATGCGAGGTATTGGGTACGCGTCGAACTGGGATACTTCGTTTAGTCGCCAGAAGTCGTTGCAAAATCTTGTGGTGCCATCAGGTTTGGGTACCAGCACGATTGGGCTGGACCACTGACTGTGGGATTCTTCGATGATCCCCAACTCCAGCATTTTTTTTTACTTCTGCTTTTATTTCCTCCCTTTTTGCCGCTGGCACCCGATAGGGCCTCATTGTTACTCTGGCCCCAGGGTTCGTGACGATGTGGTGATATGTCTCGGTTGTTCGACCCGGTTTTGTCGAGAACACATCTTGGTTCCGGAAGATCATCTCAGACACCTCATTCTTCTGGTCTGGTGTTAAATCGGGAGACACTCTCACCTGTTTGGAAGGCTTGTTTTCCTGGGTTAGGTCTTTTTGGACCCATGCCAGGGTCTTCTCTACCCCCAAATGCCCCCTAAAAAGATGACTATGAGCAAGACTTAATACAGTGTTCTGGTGTTTTTGAGGTACTAGGATCTGCTGTACCGTCTGCCCCTGTACTGGTGCAACCCGGTATAAGAGATCCTTCTTCATTATGAAGTAGGGTCCTGGTCCCTGGGTTTTTCCTTCCATGGAGACCCCATCTATTTCAGTCACCTCCTTCCTAATGTTGTCATACCTTGGGTCTTCTGCCTGGTCCCGTCCAAAATTTCCTCTCCCGGGGCTAATCTGCCCAAGATCTAGGGGCCCGGTCTCTGTTGCCTCTACTGGTTCAGAAGCATTAGGGTGGGGGTCAGACTCAGGTGCTTCTCCCTCCTGCGTGGCCTCCTTTTCAGCTGTGCGGGTCCGCCTACCTACAAGAGCGACCCTCTGGCTTTGGGTCAGTATTCGGGTTCCCAAGGCCTTAGCTGCCCTTCTTTCCCTTTTTGTTTTTCTACCCTGTCTGGGAGTGGAGAACAAATCTGGGGATATTTCAGAGAATATTGGGGGTTGACAGTCTGCTGTGGATGCCTCATCAATTTTAGGGTCCCCATCTTTCTCCAATCCCCTTACTGGGAGTAAGTTTCCAAATCTTGGGAAGTCCCTCCCTATGAGCACCGGGTATGGAAGTTTAGGGATTACACCTGCTGCTACCTCAGTAGTGTTCCCTTGGATCTCGATTTTTACTGGGATGGTGGGGTAGTAACTAACTGTCCCATGGACGCATGTTATCCTCGTACGTTTAGCCTGCAGCAGCTGACTACGCTTCACGAGCTTCCCTGAGATAAGCGTGATAGCACTCCTCGAATCAACCAGTGCCGTGGTCCCTACCCCATTTAGTTTCACTGGTCTAGTATACATATGTGGGGTTAGTGAGACCCCCACAAGGTGGATTAGGGAGCATGGATCTGGCCAGTTCCCCAGGTTACACTGCATAGGCTCCTCAGCATTGGGACACTGTGCAGCTATGTGTCCCCACTCCCCGCAGGCATAACATCTGTATGGAGCCCTAGGAGTTCCCCGGTCTCTTGGTTTGGGCAGTCTAACATCACGATCCTCTTCTCCCTCAGTGTTCCGACTCTTTGTGGCCTCTAATGGGCCTTCAGCCTCTCTCTTTTTCCACCTGGGCCCTCCTGGTGGCCCAGTCACCCGAACTTTAGGGCTTGGTGCTGCTAGTTTAACCCGGGGTGCCTCTTCCTTAACTGGTCGGGTCAGCTCCCTCGCTGTCCTTCGCCTCTCTACCAGGGCGACAACCTCATCATAGGTGGAGGGTTCGTTCTGGCTTACCCAGGCACGAAGGTCTGGTGGTAGTCCCCTCATGTATCGGTTGATGACCAGAACCGCTAGTATCTCTTCCAGACTCTGGGACTCTGTTTGCAACCACTTTCGTGCGAGATGGATGAGGTCATACAATTGGGACCGCGGGGTTTTGTCTTCCTGGTACCTCCAACCATGATACTGCTGGGCCCGCACTGCTGTCGTTACCCCAGATCTGGCCAGGATCTCTGCTTTCAGCTGGAGGTAGTCTGCCGCAGCCTCTTCAGGCAGATCATGGTAGGCCTTCTGGGCCTCCCCACACAGGAATGGGGCAAGGATGCCAGACCACTGATCTCGAGGCCAGGCCTCCCGTAGGGCTGTCCTCTCAAAGGCCAGAAGGTATGCCTCTACATCATCCTCCCGTGTCATTTTCTGCAGCCAATGGCTGGCCCGTATGAGCCGCGTCCCATCATGGCCGCGATTCAGCTCTGTAAGGGACTTTACCTGGTTTACCAATTCCTGCAACATAGCTCGGTCTTGAGCAGCCTGGTCCATCAGCAGGCGATTAGTCTCTTGCTGCAGCCGCACTGCCTCCTGTTGGGCGGCTGCCTGGACACGGGTAGCCTCCTGCTGGGCCGCCGTAGCTTGTATCAGTGCCCGCACTACGTCATCCATTGTGGTGAAAAAAATAAACCCTCTCCTTTTTTTGTTTTTTATTTTTTTGTTTTTTGTTTAAATCACCCTCCTTCTTCCGCCGCGCTGTGCACCCCAAGATCCCACCCCTGACACCAGTGTGACAAAGTTCCTCCTCTATCTTGGTGGGTCCTGCGCTTATTGGCGGATTTTCTTGCCTCAGAGATTCACCATGTGGGTTGGGGAACAGCCCAGAGACCTTCCCCTCTGGGAGAACCCACAGTCCAGGTCAATTGGGAGGTTTGGGGGGAACCCGGGCCCGCCCTCTACTCCGGGTTCCAGCCCAGGGCCCTGTGGATTGCAGCTGTCTATAGTGCCTCCTGTAACAGCTGCATGACAGCTACAACTCCCTGGGCTACTTCCCCATGGCCTCCTCCAAACACCTTCCTTATTCTCACCACAGGACCTTCCTCCTGGTGTCTGATAACGCTTGTGCTCCTCAGTCCTCCAGCAGCACACCCTCTCACTCTCAGCTCCTTGCGCCTCTTGCTCCCAGCTCCTCACACTCGCACCACAAACTGAAGTGAGCTCCTTTTTAAAACCCAGGTGCCCTGATTAGCCTGCCTTAATTGATTCTAGCAGCTTCTTCTTAATTGGCTCCAGGTGTCCTAATTAGTCTGCCTGTCTTAACTGGTTCTAGCAGGTTCCTGATTACTCTAGTGCAGCCCCTGCTCTGGTCACTCAGGGAACAGAAAACTACTCATCCAGTGACCAGTATATTTGCCCTCTACCAGACTCCTGTACCCCACTGGTCTGGGTCTGTCACAAGACACACATACAGAGAGCATGAACAGGTGGGAGTTGGTTTACCAACTCTGAGAGGCCAATTAAGTAAGAGAAAAAAAACTTTTGAAGTGATAATCAAGATAGCCCAGTACAGAGAGTTTGATAAGAAGTGTGAGAATACTTACATGGGGAGATAGAGTCAATGTTTGTAATGGCTCAGCCATTCCCAGTCTCTATTCAAGCCTAAGTTGATTGTATCTAGTTTGCATATCAATTCAAGCTCAGCAGTTTCTCGTTGGAGTCTGTTTTTGAAGCTTTTCTGTTGCAAAATTGCCACCCGCAGGTCTGTCATTGAGTGACCAGACAGGTTAAAGTGTTCTTCTACTGGTTTTTGAATGTTATGATTCCTGATGTAAGATTTGTGTCCATTAATTCTTTTGCGTAGAGACTGTCTGGTTTGGCCAATGTACATGGCAGAGGGGCATTGCTGGCACATGATGGCATATATCACATTGGTAGATGTGCAGGTGAATGAGCTTGAATTGAGATGCAAACTAGATACAATCAATTTAGGCTTGAATCTATCTCCCCTTGTAAGTATTCTCACACTTCTTATCAAACTCTCTGTACTGGGCTATCTTGATTATCACTTCAAAAGTTTTTTTCTCTTACTTAATTGGCCTCTCAGAGTTGGTAAGACAGCTCCCACCTGTTCATGCTCTCTGTATGTGTGTATATATATCGCCTCAATATATGTTCCATTCTATGCATCCGAAGAAGTGGGATGTAGCCCATGAAAGCTTATGCTCAAATAAATTTGTGAGTCTCTAAGGTGTCACAAGTACTCCTGTTCTTTTTGTCCAGAGAAGGGTTGGAGATGCTTTAGAACAAGGGATGAGACAGCAGAATACGTTGTGGGGAGAATGGCTGACCCCAGAGGGGAATGCTGCAGTCTTGGAGAGCAGGACGTGATTTATTTTGTCAGAAAGGGAGGCTGAAGCAGGGGGTGAAGATAGGAATGGAAGAGAGTCAGGGATCTGCAGAGGAGGCACGTAACCCTGGTACAGCAGAGATGGCATTGTGCTATGTAGCCATCTGTCACTGGATCAGGCATGGACAGAAGTGACCAAAGGACATGGGGTCAAACCCCAAATGTGTGTAACCCTATGCTGGGTGGACAATACCTGCCTCTCACAGATACCTGAGGGGTCTGTCTTTTTCCTACACTTGGGCAATGCTTGTATAGCTGGTCATGCCAATAATGCCTCATTGAATCGAACGGTATGGAACTGTGATGTTTCAGGTGGGGGACAAGGACAGCATGGGAGATAGCACTAGCCTTCCCTAGGGTGAGGAGGAGATAGAAAAAGGTCTGATACAAAGAAAGGTGTTGAATGGTTTGGAGAACAGGACATGATGGTGAAGGGTAAATTCCTGAGGTAACTTGAGGACAAAGAGGGATGTTATGTCCTGGATTCAGAAATGGGAATCCAGGGAATATGGCTGAGGAGGGCAGTGATGTGTGAAATCCAGATGATGTATTGCTCCTGCAAGGTACAGAAGAGATACTATAATCTTTGGCATTGGCACAGGCAACTTTATGTAAGCAGTTGAATAAACTGAAACCCAGTAGTTCTCCCTACCTGCCTAACTCCCAGACTAACTAATGCAAACTGTGGCACTTCCTACCAATAAATAGGGTCTCCCTCTGTTCTGCCCCGGTCTAGACACCCACAGACTAGACTGCTGTCTGTGTTACAGCTAATAGGCCCAACCCTTCAACTGACTTCAGTGGGAGTTGCAAGTGCTCAAACATTGGTTCATTTATATGATTCAGCATGCGCTAACAATTTCCTCCTTCCTACCTTCCTTTGATTGTAGGGATCACTTGTCCAGAGAACAGCCATTATGAACCCTGTGCCACTGCCTGTCCTGCCAGCTGCATGGATTCCACTGCCCCCCTGTACTGCACCCAGCCTTGCAGAGAGGGTTGTGTTTGCAACAAAGGCTACATTCTCAGCGGAGCAGTGTGTGTGTCCCTGAGACAGTGCGGCTGCACGTTGAATGGTCAGTATCACCAGCTGGGAGAGGAGGTGATCCTGACAGACACCTGCAGCAGGAAATGCAGCTGCCGGCAGCCTGCCCAGCCCATGCAGTGCCAGGATCATGCCTGCAGGGCTCTGGAGACATGCAGCGTTGCGGATGGCATCCGAGGCTGTTACCCTGTGAAATATGGCACCTGCTGGGTGTTTGGTCATCCTCACTACACCACGTTTGATGGAGTCATGTTTGATTATCAAGGAGCCTGCAAGTACACCCTGAGCAAGTACTGTGGCCCCCCTGGGAAACTCCCCGACTTCACCATCAAAGTAGAGAATGTGCACAGGGGCTCCATTGTAGTGTCCTGGACGCACCTGGTAGAGGTGGATGTCTACGGTGAGCATATTGCCATAGCAGAAGGACAGTATGGCCAGGTGCAGGTGAGACAAGTTCCATGACTTCTCGTACATTTTGCTTTTCTTCCCAATAAGTAGCTGGGCAAGAGCCACACGGCCGCTCTAAATCAGAGTGGACGCAGCTGTCTTGAAGGGATGCTACACCAGTCAAGTACAAGCTGGAATGTGGTATTCTCTGGCTTCTCCCCCTTCTCCAACCATGGTCATGGCCCTCCCTGCCCCTGAGGTGGGGGAAGATAGCGTAAAGACTTCTACATGCCTGCTATGGAATCCTCATCACAGGGGGAATCCTGATTTTCCCATGCCAGACAAGCATCCTGTTCTTAAAGATTTCTTCATGTCTCGCTTTCCCCCTAGGTGAATGGATCCCTGGTCAATCTTCCCCTGGTCCTTGCGTCAGGTAAACTCTACGCCTATTTCAGCGGCTCAGCGGCTGTGGTTCAGACGGATTTTGGCCTTTCTGTGTCCTACGACTGGTCCTACTATGTGCTGGTTTCTGTTTCTGAGGCCTATTCTGGGTTCCTCTGTGGACTCGGTGGGGACTTCAATGGGAACCGGAGTGATGATTTTCGAACCCCAAACGGTTCTGTGGTCCATGATGCCGTCACCTTTGGCAATAGCTGGAAGGATGCCGACTCCCCTTTTCACTGCACGGCCGTTGGGCTCCCAACCCAATGTAACAAAGTGGAACTAGCCCAGTACAAATCTGAGCGCTACTGCGGGGTTATCACGGATACTACTGGGCCTTTTAAAGAGTGTAACCAGCCGGTTGCAGCGCAGGTTCACTTAGAGAGCTGCGTGAGGGATGTGTGCGCGACTCGGGGCAGCCACAAGACCCTGTGTGAAGTGCTTCGCAGTTATGCCCAGCAGTGTCAAAGTCGCAGCATTGCCATTGAGCCATGGAGACAACGGGCTGGGTGCGGTAAGCCCATGATTCCAAACACATGTTCTTTAGTAATATGTCCTCTCTTATTGAACAGCTCAGACATTAGCCTGAGCCACATTCGTAGAATCATAGAATCATAGAATATCAGGGTTGGAAGGGACCTCAGGAGGTCATCTAGTCCAACCCCCTGCTCAAAGCAGGACCAATCCCCAACTAAATCATCCCAGCCAGGGCTTTGTCAAACCGGGCCTTAAAAACCTCCAAGGACATTGGTCGGGGCAGGCTCTTCCTGTTCCTACATTCTGATGTTTTCCCTTTTAAAGATCAATATAAACATCTTTAGATGATGAAGACAAACAGATAATTTATTTCTTCTCTCCCAGTTTTCTGTGTTCAGAACAAATTAGCTTTTCTGATACAGTGTGGACTTGTACTCTTCCTGCTTTCAAATGTCAGGTCTCCCAAAGTGCCTTACCAAGGTATGAGCCAGCCCTACAATGCTGATAAAGAAAACGCAGAAGTCATTATTTTCTCAACAGAGCTCTTACATCAGATCCAGTTTGAAATGAATAAAATAATAATAAGCAGGAGAACAGTGTTTATCTTAGATGCAAAACGGCTATTTCTAATGGGGAGAATTTTGACAAGTGCCTATATGATTTCGGAGCAGAAATCCCACTTGGGATTCCTGCTCTAAGTTGCTCAGGTGCATTTCAAAATTCCAACCAAGATGAAATTATTTTTTTCACACAACTATTTATCCTAGTCTCTCCTTTTCATGCTCTGTCTTATTATCCCCATTTTCATTCCTTCCCTTGGGTTTACTGCCTGGAAGGATTCCCTGGAGCGTTCCTTCTGGATTTAACACTTCTCTTCATATCCCTTTCAGAGCTAATCTGCCCCCCCAACAGCCACTATGAGCTCTGTGGACCTTCCTGCCCGGCCTCTTGTGCCCACCCAGCTGTGCCCTCCCGCTGCTGGACTGCGTGTGAAGAAGGGTGCCAGTGTGACCCTGGCTTTGTGCTGAGTGGCACTGACTGTATGCCTCGGGAGCAGTGCGGCTGCACCCACAATGGCAGATACCACCTGGCAGGGGAAAGCTTCTGGGAGGGAGAAAATTGCCAGAGATTGTGCAGATGTGACGGCTCCTCCCACGCTGTCCAGTGCTCCCGCTCTGCCTGTGCCCCGGGGGAATTCTGTGGCACTCGAAAGGGGGTTTATGGATGCCACGAACGAACCAACGGCATCTGCTGGGCTTCTGGGCTGCCCCATTACACGACATTTGATGGGAAGCGATACAATTCCCAGGGCACCTGCAGATATGTCTTTGCTGAACTGTGTGGGGCATCACAGTCCTTACCCTTCTTCAGAGTGGAAGTGAAGAATGAAAACCTGCCCCATGTTCCTATGGCTGTGACCTCGGAGGTGTTTGTCCTTGTGAACAGGACTGAGATCCATCTGCAGAGAGGGCAGCACGGGACAGTCAAGGTAATTCACTGGGAAAGTATTAACTCAAAGAACTTAAATTGGAAAAAAAAAATCATTTCCCCGATTTTTTTCAACCTTCCCCAATAAACCAGTCACTGCAGCACTGCAATTTTTGCTCTACGCTAGCCCAGTTTAAAGGCAGTTTATAACTAAAATCCCCAATTAGGAGGACAGTATGGGTTTAATGTCTAGCTGCAAACCAGATAATAGTCAGGTTTCTCCCTAAATTCCTCACCCATGTTCACATTTGCACACCACAGACTTTATGTGCACACCACTCATAGAATCATAGGACTGGAAGGGATCTTGAGAGGTCATCTAGTCCAGTCCCCTGTACTCATGGCAAGATTAAGTATTATTTAGACCTGGGGTGGGCAAACTTTTTGACCCGAGGGCCACATCTGGAAATAGAAATTGTATGGCGGGCCATGAATGCTCACAAATTTGGGGTTGAGGTGTGGGAGGGGGTGAGGGTTCTGGTTGGGGGTGCAGACTCTGGGGTGGAGCCAGAAATGAGGAGTTCAGGGTGCAGGAGGGGGCTCTAGGCTGGGGCAGGGGAGTGGGGGGTGTGTGGGGGGGTGAGGGCTCCAGCTGGGGGTGTGGGATCTGGGGTGGGCCTGGGGATAAGGAGTTTGGGGTGTAAGAGGGTGCTCCGGGCTGGGACTGAGGGGTTCGGAGGGTGGGAGGGGGAATCAGGGCTGAGGCAGGGGGTTGGGATGCAGGAAGGGGTGCAAGCTCCAGCTGGGGGAGCGAGCTCTGGGGTGGGGATGAGGGGTTTGGGGTACAGGAGGGTGCTCTGGGCTGGGATCGAGAGCTTCAGAGGGCAGGAGGGGGATCAGGGCTAGGGCAGGGGGTTGGGGCACAGGGAGAGGTTCAGGGGTGCAGGTTCCGGGTGGTACTTAACTCAAGCAGCTCCCGGAAGCAGCGGCATGTCCCCCCTCCGGCTCCTACGCGGAGGCGTGGCCAGGTGGCTCTGTGCACTGCCTCATCCACAGGCACCGCCCCTGCAGCTCCCATTGGGTGCGGTTCCTGGCCAATGGGACCTGCAGGGGTAGTGCTTGGGGCAGGGGCAGTGTGCAGAGCAGAGACCCCTGGCTGCCCCTACGCGTAGGAGCTTGGGGGCGGGGGGTGGGCAATGCCGCTGCTTCTGGCAGCTGCGTGGAGTAGCCCCTGACCCTGCTCCCCGGCTGGAGCACTGGAGTGGGGCAAGCCCAAGACCCTGCTTGCCAGCAGGAGCTCGAGGGCCAGATTAAAACGGCTGGCGGACCGGATTCAGCCTGCGGGCCGTAGTTTGCCCACCCCTGATTTAGATCATCTCTGGCAGATGTTTGTCTAACCTGCTCTTAAAAATCTCCAAGGATGGTGATTCCACAACCTCACTAGGTAACTTATTCCAGTGCTTAACCACCCTGATAGTTAGGAACCCCACCCCCGTTGCTGCAATTTAAACCTATTGCTTCTTGTCCTATCCTCAGAGGTTAAGGAGAACAATTTTTCTCCTTGTAACAACCTTCTATGTACTTTAAAACTGTTATCATGTTCCAGCAGACAGAAGAATGACAGGATTCAGGGGCTGAAAGTTGAAGTTAGTATAATTCAAATTGCAGATGAGAGGAAACATTTTGGAAAGGAAGCATTGTCACAGTGAGAGTAATTATCTATGGGAACAGCTTCCCAAGAGAAGTGGTTGATTTATTCTCACTTGGAGTGTTCCTATGGAGAGTCGTATCTTTCTAAAGGACATGCTGTAATTCAACCACAAGATATTGGGCTCGCTGGTCTCATTCATGTAGTAGAGAAGAATTATTCCCTCCACTGCAGGAATTACTGAGTGAAGTTTTCTGGCCGGGGTCATGCAAGGGCCTCAGAGTAAATGACCAGAATGGTCCCTATCTCTGACTGCATAAATTCCTGCATTGATCTCTTTGGTGCTATTTTCCCTCACTCAGATTGATGGGGTGACTCTGACTCTCCCGGTGCGTCTCCAGAGAAGAGGAATCGTCGTTTATCAGGATGGGTTTCATACCGTTGTGCAAGCCGACTCTGGGCTGAGTGTCAGCTACGACCTGGCCCACAGCCTCTTTGTCAGCCTCCCCCCTGAGTACCGAGGCCACACCTGTGGGCTGTGCGTGAACCTCAATGGAGCGGCTGAGGATGATTTTGTGATGCAGAACGTCTCCCATGGGAAGGACGCCTTCCACTTGGCTTTGGCTGGGAAGTCGGAGGATGTCCCTGGTTGTGACGATGGCTGCCCTGATTCCTGCCCTTTGTGTGAAGAGGAGGAAAGTCTGGTGCAGTCCAAGTCCCGGTGCTGGGTGATCCAGGACCCTGATGGGCCGTTCTCCACTTGCCACTCCCAGATTGACCCAGGCCACTATCTGTCTGATTGCATCTTTGACCTGTGTGTGTCAGGAGGGGAGAGCCGTGCCCTGTGCGAGTCCATTCAGACATACGCAGCCGCCTGCCAGAGAGCGAATGTCTCCATCTCACCTTGGAGGAATGAGTCTTTCTGTGGTAAGGCAGCACTGTGTAACTGTGCTATTGGACTGTGTGCACCGCGGTGGTGGTCTGGCTTTCCTTACGTGATACTCTATAGCAAATTACATGAATATTTGCAGCAGGAACTCAAATTCCATCGTTATCCAGTCCCCAGTTAACATCTGCCAAAGGGATTGTAGACATGTCAAAGACAAGGTCTGAGTTATATTCTACAGGAGGAGAAGATCAGCCAGTTCTAGGGTGTCACTCTCTTTCCAGGGTGAATTCAGAGCCATCAAAGTAAAGGACCCACAGTCTTCTATGTTAGGTTTTCTTGTCCTTCGTTATTATTTTGAAGAGGAATTTGAGAGTCATTGAGCCCAAAGCCCTCACTAGTAACAGTGGGAGTGTAAGATACAGTCATGCCAAAGTTTCATACCCATCCAAATCTCTGAACAATTTTCCTCTTCCAATGCTCTTCACAGACCCTCGCTGCCCAGCAAACAGTCACTACAAGCTTTGTGAGCATCCCTGTCGGGACCTGTGTGCAGGCTCCTTTCTTGAAAATCACTGCAGCTCCCTGTGCTCTGAAGGGTGTTTCTGTAATGACGGGTACCTGCGGAGTGGGGATCAGTGCGTCCTGCCAGGGCATTGTGGCTGTGAGCACGACGGACGCTACTATGGGGTGAGTTTCCACTTCTCTCTCAGACCTGACAACTCAGGACAGTGAAAAGACAGTATGAGAGAGAATCTAATTTGCTTTAGTCAAGGACTATCTAATCTAATCTAATCTTCTCTTCCTTTCAAGGAGATCAGAATATTTATCATAGATATGTAGTGCTGGAATGGTCCATTAGACGTCATCAGGGCCAGCCCCCTGCACTGAGGAAGGACCAAGTAGACCTTGGACAATCCCTGACAGGTGTTTGTCCAACCTGTTCTTAAAAACCTCCAGTGATGGGGATTCCAGAACCTCCATTGGAAGCCTGTTGCAGAGCTCAACTACCATGTTCTTTACTCTCCACCTGAATCTCTGGTATTGGGCACTGTCAGAGACAGGATACTGGGCTAGATGGACCGTTGGTCTGAGACTGTGTGGCAGTTCTTATGATCTGATGTTCTTAACTTGCAGGAGAAATTATGCTACTTGATGAATCCCTGCAATAAAACCATGCTGACAATGGGGTGGTTTTCCCCCCCCCCCCCAAATTATCCCCCTACCTTTACAATGGGCAGCCCCAAAACTGTCACTCCAAGAGGTGTGAACTGTGCCATTTGTTGCAGCCAGGGCCCCAGGAGGCCAGGTATGGTGGGGCAGCCTCCCACCCTTAAAAGCAATCCTGGATGGATTGTAGGTCAAGGAGTGTGTGCAGGGAGGAGGCAGGGTTGCAGGTGTTTCTAGAGGAGATTGGGGATGGAGGAGTTTAATGGCTGGAGAATAAGTTAATTTGGCTCCTGTATTCAGGACTGGTCGCTGGGGAATTCAGGGTGAGTGAGGGAGCTGTGAGCAGGGAGAAGACCAGATTGGAGCTGGCACCTGCTAGAGGTTGTGACAGATCATAGAAATATACAGCTGCAAGGGAACTCGAGAGATCATCAAGTCCAGCCCTTGGCTGAGGCAGGACCAAGTAAGCCTAGACCAGCTCTGACAGGTGTTTGTCCAACTTATTCTTAAACACCTCCAATGACGGGGCTTCCACAGCCTCCCTTGGAAGCCTGTTCCTGTGCTTAATTACCTTTATAGATAGAAAGTGTTTTGTAATATCTTCATCTCCCTTGCTGCCATTTTGAGCCCATTACCTACCTTCAGTGGATATGGAGAACAATTATCACTGTCCTCTCTATAACAGCCTTTAACATATTTGAAGACTTATCAGGTCCCCACTCAGATTTCTCTTCTCAAGATTAAGCATAGCCAGTTTTTTCACCTTTCCTCATAGGTCAGGTTTTCTAAACCTTTTGTAATTTTTGTTGCTTTCCTTTCAACTCTCTCCAATTTGTCCACATCTTTCCTAAAGTGTGGTGCCCATAACTGCACATAGTACTCTACCCGGTGCAGAATAGAGTGGGACAGTTACCTCCTGCGACTTTCATACGACCCTCCTGTTAATAAACCCCACAATTATATTAGCTTTTTCGTAACTGCATCACATTGTTGACTCATATTCAATTTGTAATCCACGATAACCCTAAAATCCTTTTCAGCAGTACTACCTCCTAACCAGTTATTCCCCATTTTGTAACTGTGAATCTGATTTTTCCTTCCTAAGCAAAGAACTTTGCACTTGTCTTTATAGAATTTCATCCTGTTGAATTCAGACCAATTCTCCAATTTGTCATGGTCATTTTCTATTCTAATCCTGTTGTCCAAAGTGTTTGCAACCCCTCCCAGCTGGGTGTCATCTGCACATTTTATAAGCATGCTTTGCTTCCCCCCCGGGACCCCACTAGTTACCCCCTCCCAGTTCGACAGTGAACCATTGATAACTGCTCTTTGAGTACGGTGTATCAACGAGTTGTGCACCCACCTAATAGTAATTTCATCTAGACCACATTTCCCTAGTTTGCTTATGAGAATGTCATGTGGGACTGTGTCAAAAGCCTGACTGAAATCAAGATCTATTCCATCTACTGCTTCCCCCCCATCAGGTTTACTAGGCCAGTAACCCTGTCAAAGAAGGAAATTAGGTTGGTTTGGCATGATTTGTTCTTTGCAAATCCATGCTAGCTATTCCTTATAACCCCATTATACTCTAAGTACTTAAAAATTGGTTGTTTAATATTTTTTCCAGAATCTTTCCAGATATTGAAATTAGGCTGACTGGTCTATACTTCCCTAGGTTCTTTTTGTTCCCTTTTTTAAAGATAGGTTCTATGTTTGCCCTTCTCCAGTCCTCTGGGATCTCACTCGTCCTCTATGAGTTCTTGAAGATAATTGCTAAAGGTTCCAAGATTGCTTCCACTGGTTCCTTAAGTACCCTAGGATGAATTTAATCAGGCCTTACCAATTTGAATACATCTAACTTAGTTAAATATGCTTTAAACTTTTCTTTCCCTATTTTGGCTTGTGTTCCTTCTCTCTTGTTAATATTAGTTGTGTTGAGTCACTATTAACTTTTTAGTGACGACTGAAGCAAAATAGGCATTAAACACCTCAGCCTTCTTGATGTCATGAGTTTTTAGCTCTCCTTCCCCACTAAGTAGAGGACCTAAGCTTTCCTTCATCTTTCTCTTGCTTCTAATGTATTTCAGGAACCTCTTTTTATTGCCTTTTATGTCCCTTGCTAGGTGTAACTCATTTTGTGCCATAGGGAATGTCTATACTACAAAATTATGTTAACCTAATGTCTACACTATGCTCCTTCTGTCAGCAGTGCGTGCCCGCACCAGGAGCACTTGCACCGATTGAACTGCCAGTGTGGGGCATTGTGGGATGGCGTCTGATGGTTGGGATGATTTAGTTGAGGTTGTTCCTGCTTTGAGCAGAGGGTTGGACTAGATGACCTCCTGAGGTCCCTTCCAACCCTGATATTCTGTGATTCTGTGATTCTATGAAAGCCAGCAACAGCCAATGTAAGCAGTGCAGTGTCTACACTGACACTGTGTCAACCAACTACATCGACATTGGCTCTATGCCTCTCATGGAAGTGGAGTTATGAAGTCGGAGCAGCAGACAAGTTACATCGGCAGGAGTGAAATTTTAGCGTAGACACGTAGAGTTAGGTTGATGTAAGCTGCCTTGTGTTGACCTAACTCTGTAGTGTAGTCCAGGGCTTAGCCTTTCTGATTTTGTCCCTATGCTTGTGCTATTCATTTGTACTCCTCCTTAGCAATTAGTCCATTTTACCAAAGAGCTCCCAATGAAGCCATATTGGCCTCTTAGTATTCTTCCTATCTTTCCTTCGAATCAGGATAATTTGCAATTATGTGTTTAATATTGTCCCCTTGACAACCTGCCAGCTCTCTCTCTCCTCTCTCTCTCTCTCTCTTTTTTAAGTTCATTGTCCTTATTCTGCTGTACTCATCTTCCTTTCCTCAGAATCATCACTTTTGCCAAAATTGCCCCACCTTCAGATTCGCTACCAATTCCTTCCTGTTGGTCAGAATCACGTATAAAATGACTCTTGATGAGAATTGGGGCTTGTTTCCTGTTTGTGTCTCATTTCTCAGATTTCCTTAATGTGTTTGTTACAATATTTTGATGATGTTTTGATTTTTTTCTCCCCCTTCTCTTTCAATCTCTCTCTTTATCCCAGGTTGGGGACTTTCTCTGGCTCGCTGATTGCACCCAAAGGTGCAGCTGTGACTCCTCTGGTACTTTCTGGTGTGTCCCCGCCAGCTGTCACCCCGGCCAGCAGTGTGCTGTGAAGGACGGGAAGTTGGGCTGCCAGAGCCAGCTGACCACCTGCACGGTGACAGGGGACCCTCACTACTTCACCTTCGATGGGGCTGTGGCCCATTTCCAGGGCACGTGCGCCTACGAGATCTCACATACCTGCAACTCCTCCCTCGACTTCTCCTTCCGGGTGGTGGCCGCAAACAGGAATTTCCGGAATCCCCGGGTCTCCTTCATTTACCGAGTGGAACTTTGGCTCAGAACTGGCCGTTTTAATTCCCACGTCGTTCTGGAGCGAGGCAAAGACGTTCTGGTGAGTTGAGCTCTTTGACCCATTATCAAAAAAGGGCAACGAAGAAACAGACACAACTGGAAGGAGAATCTAATACGGGCAAGGTGACTAGGTGAATTCCATAGCTAACCAGAGAGGGGATTGCTATTAACCTCAATAGTGACTTTCCTGTGAGCTCCTACTGCTTCTGAGCTCTGAGCTGGAGTTGTGCTTTTGTGATCCCTGCTCCTTGTAAACTTGCTGAGACTCCTCTCCTGTGAGTCCTGCTCAGCTGGGCATGATAGCTGCACTCAGCTCCTGCTCTGAGTGTAGTGAGGTATTGTGTAACTGAGCGGCAGAGCCGCTCCCTGTATAACATCTCTGTGAATCACAGGATGCGCTTACATGGCTGGTATCTTGGTGCCATGCTGCTGTGGAAGGAGATTCCCTTTGTAATCCCTTGTGAACAGAGGTATTACCCAGTCAGGATAGTACTCCTTAGTCGCAGGCAACTGTTTGTTACAGGTTGATAGTGTGAAGACTCCTTTACCAGCTCAGCTGGGACCTGTGGCCAACATCACAAGGGTGAAGGACATGGTGACTCTAAAAGCAAAGGCCAACGTGGAGATCCAGTTTAATGGCCGCCATGCTTTGTTTGTCCGTGTGGGCCCGGAGTATCGGGAGCAGCTGTGCGGGATGTGTGGGAACTTCAATGGGGATCGCAGGGATGATAAAGTCATGCCCAGTGGGGAGAAAGCCCAGGATGACGCAGAGTTTGGGAATACCTGGACCTCTGACATCAGCCCCTCAAGGTGTGTTTGTTATCTATTGATCTTCCCTTCTTTGTCTGTGAATGCCTGTTTCCATGACCACATCTGTCCTTCTCCCTACACTTTGTTGCTCTAGGAGTTTGTCTACACCGCAAAAGAAACCCCATGGCAGTGAGCCTCAGAATCCAGAGGGGAGGGTTTCAGAGCCCAGACTCTAGCCCAAGCAGGAAAAATGTCTACACTGCTATTCTTAGCTCCACAGTGCAAGCCCCATGGGCTTGAGCTAGTTGACCTGGGTTCTGACTGTGGGGTTTTTTGTTTGTTTGTTTGTTTTTTTGCCATGTTAGACATCCCCTAAAATATCTTCTCTTTCTCTGGAAGAAAGCTAGTGTTGTGCCTATATTTAAAAAGAATAAACAGAATAGCCCAGGTAATTGTAGGCCTGTCACCTTGACATTGATTCTGGACATAATAAGGGAATGGCTAGAACATGACTAAAATAAATGTTTAAAGGAGGGTAATATAAGTAATGGGAATCAACACTGTTTTATGGAAAATAGATCTGTCAAACCAGATTGGGGGGGAGGGATAGCTCAGTGGTTTGAGCATTGGCCTGCTAAATCCAGGATTGTAAATTCAATCCTTGAGGGGGCCACTTAGGAATCTGGGGCAAAATCAGCACTTGGTCCTGCTAGTGAAGGCAGGGGGCTGGACTCAATGACCTTTCAAGGTCCCTTCCAGTTCTAGGAGATAGGATATCTCCATTAATTTATTTTTTATGTTTTAATTTAAACCAACGTGATATATTATTTTGATGAGAGTACAACTTTGATTGATAAAGATAATAGCGTTGATTTAATTTACTTAGGCTTCTGTAAGGCATTTGACTTAGTACTACACAAGATTTAGAATAAAAACCGAGAATGATACAAAATGACTCTGGCTCACATTAATGGGTTAAAAAGGGGCTAAGTGAGAGGTCTCAAAATGTAACTGTAAACGTGGAATTGTCTGTGTTTCCAGTGGGGGGAGTGGTAAATAATGAAGAGAGCAGGTCAATGATATGGAATCAGGGCTTAATTTGTTCCAGGGCTGAGCCGCAGCACCTCTAGGCTCGGCAGTTCATAGCCCCAGCAGCACCTCTGGGCTTCCTGCATCAGTTAGGCACCTAACTGCTCGAGCCTCAGCATCTCTTTCATTACAAATTAAGCACTGTACAGAATGATCTGGATCACTTGGTAAGTTGGATGCAAGCCAAGAGGATGCAGTTTAATGTGGCCAAATGTAAAATTATGCACCTAGGAACAATGAATGTCAGCCATACTTACAGGGGGAGGGACTCTGCCCTGGGAAGCAGTGACTCTAAGGGGATGTCTTCACTAGCCGTAGCTCTGTAGTCGCAGCTCCGGCGCTGGGAGAGAGCTTTCCCAGTAAAGCACGGATTTGATAGCAGCCTTCAACTACCTGAAAGGGGGCTCCAAAGAGGATGGAGCTCGGCTGTTCTCAGTGGTACCGGATGACAGAACACGGAGCAATGGTCTCAAGTTGCAGTGGGGGAGGTCTAGGTTGGATATTAGGAAAAACTATTTCACCAGGAGGGTGGTGAAGCACTGGAATGGGTTACCTAGGGAGGTGGTGGAATCTCCATCCTTAGAGATTTTTAAGGCCCAGCTTGACAAAGCCCTGGCTGGGATGATTTAGTTGGTGTTGGTCCTGCTTTGAGCAGGGGGTTGGACTAGATGGCCTCCTGAGATCTCTTCCAACTCTAATCTCCTATGATTCTATGAGAGTGGGGAAGGAAGAATTTCTGTAATAAGCCTTGAGCCATGTCAGAAATTGGTCTGTACATAGACAGATGTTCTGACTCTATAAAAAGATGCTTCTGGTAAAAGAAATAACCCTGTAACTGGTATTTGCATTACACTTTCAGGTGTAAAAATGACACTGGCAACACAGAGGCATGTACAAAATTGGCTGAGTTCCAGCAGCTGTGTGGGATCCTAACGAACCGCTCCGGGCCTTTTTCTGAGTGTCACTGGCACGAGAGCCCAGTCCCTTACTATGAATCCTGTGTCTACGATCTCTGCCAGTATGGCCTGGGCAATCACATGCTGTGTGCAGCTGTCGAATCCTATGATGAGATATGTGCCTTTCACGGTGTGAAAGTAGCAAAGTGGAGGCAAGGGCTGCGCTGTGGTAAGCAACAGGGGGTCTTTTGTTTTCCTCTCAATTCATAGAGCCCTCAAGGTGGATTGAGAAGTTACGCCATTGAAGAAATCATCAAAGAAGCTCCTCTTGGATACTCAATAGTGAAAAGAATCTTAGTGGTTGTGGGAAATTTGTAACTTGTTTGTAAAACACTCTCAGCACCTGTATGTACAGGTGACTCTTCATCCCTTTTCTTCCCTAGGTGTCACCTGCCCAGCCAACACCTATTTTGACTTCTGTGGCCCTCCCTGCCCTGCCTCTTGCATCAGCCTTAATTCATCCATCCAATGCACCAAGCCCTGCGTGGCGGGATGCTTCTGTAGGGAAGGCTATGTTCTGGATGCTGGACGCTGTGTGCCTGTGAGCCAGTGCGGCTGCATGTTGAATGGTCAGTATCACAAGCTGGGAGAGGAGGTGATCCTGACAGACACCTGCAGCAGGAAATGCAGCTGCCGGCAGCCTGCCCATCCCATGCAGTGCCAGGATCATGCCTGTGGGGCTCTGGAGATATGTAAAGTTGTGGATGGCGTCCGAGGCTGCTACCCTGTAAAATTTGGTGCCTTATGGGTGTTTGGCCACCCCCACTATCACATTTTCGATGGACTTGCTTTTGACTCTAAAGGTACCTGCAAATACACCCTGAGCAAGTACTGTGGCCCCCCTGGGAATCTCCCTGACTTCACTGTCCAAGTGGAAAATGAGCACAGGGGCTCCATCACGGCGTCCTGGACATGCCTGGTGGAGCTGGATGTCTACAGGGAGCATATTGCTGTTGCAGTGGGACAGCACGGCCAAGTGCAGGTGAGAGCTTGAATTTAATTTTTTTCCAACTTCTCTTGCTGTTGTCCCCTTATTAACATTCAGTGGGGGTGTTTTGGTTGGCTAGCTCCCAGGACTAAAAGAATAGGGAGAGGCCAATGCTCCAGGTCAGCCTGATTGACAGGGCGGGCAAGCTAGTCAGGGAGTAAGGAGGCCAGGATGGGGACAGGGATTTGAAGGCAGGTCCTCTGCCTAAATTTCACCTCATCAGCTGGACACTCTTCCCCAAGTCAGTGTATCCCCCCAGTACTTTCCCCTGCCCCTCTACCAGCACTGAAGCAATCAGCTGACATTAGGAACCAACGGGTGGATTTTCAGAGGGACGGAGCACTTGCAGCTGCTGTCAGCTTTCATGGGAGCTGGAATCCCTGAAAATCAAGCCACAGAACAGAGAAGTCCTGAACGTTCTCCCCTGTACAAAGAAAGTGAATTGCAAAGGGGTTGCTCATGTCTCTCCAGAAGCCTAAAATCAAACCACTGCAATGAATGGTGCACCCTGGCATGTGGTACCAATGTGCAGGGACTGGTATTCAGGGTGGGCAGAGACCCTGTTTTTAAAAGGTGAGAGGGGATGGGAGGAGACTGCAGAAGCAAAGAAGTGAGGGGCTGGTAGAACACCGTATGAATAGGCAGAGAGTTGTACGTACATCACACTGGCATACACCAACACATTTTGAAGCAAAGGATGATCTAGCATCAGCTTTAATGGGCTAAGGAAGGAGATTATTATTTGCAAACATGATGCCGATTCTTCAGGACCTTTCCTCATCATGCTGAATTCTTCCCCTTAGGTGAATGGATCCCTGGTCAATCTGCCCCTTGTCCTAGCATCAGGTAAACTCTATGCCTATTACAGCGGCTCATCTGTCATCATCCAGACAGAATTTGGCCTCTCTGTATCTTATGACTGGTCCCACTATGTGACAATTACTATACCTGAGATTTACTCTGGGCTGGTCTGCGGGCTCGGAGGAGACTTCAATGGGAACCAAAGTGATGATTTCAGGATGCCCGATGGATCTGTAGCTCCGGACCTTGTCTCTTTTGTGAATAGCTGGAAGGATGTCGATTCCCCTTTCCATTGCACAGCTGTTGGTCCACAAACTGAATGCAACAAAGGAGCTAAAAACAAGTACAGAATTCAGAGCTACTGTGGGATCATAACAGACATGGAAGGACCTTTCAAACGTTGTAGCAACCTTACTAATGCTCAGATGTTGATGGAGAGCTGTGTGCATGATCTCTGTGCCACCAAAGGCAGCCACAAAACACTCTGCGAAACGCTTCGGAGTTATGCTGTGCATTGCCAAAGTCACGGCATCACCATACAACCATGGAGACAACTGGCTGGGTGTGGTAAGCCACTGATTTCAGGAGAGCTTTCATGAATGGTAACCCACAAATTCCTCACATTTTTTTAAATCACTCAACCACTGGGCATGGGAACATTGAGTAGATTCTCCATTGATTTGCACCTTCTGCAGCCTTTGTGCACGTTGGGTAGTCAACACTCCTTTTGTGATGGGATAACATTTTAAAGCCATTTAACTCTCAAATCATATGGGTTTAAATGACCATACAAGGTGAACAGCACCAGAGAATAAGAACTTCTCTGTCTTCTTTTTTTTTTTTACCTTCTGTGAATAATGATAGCGCTTAGACTATAGTGGACCATTAAAATCTTCTTTTCTGGTTAGCTGCAATAGAGTATATTGACGTTCCAGATGTAGAGCAGAGTTTGGTTTCCTCAGTTCTAATTATGGTGTCCCAAGCACCCAGAAAGCAATGAGATAGATATTCACTGTGCTTTGACTATATAGAGAAATGCAGCAGATATTGTTCTCCCAGGAATGGTATGTACACAGCCTCAGACATTAGAAATAATTTTTATTGAATGAGACAGTTTTAGCCAGGACACTGCTTTAATCCCCTACTCTTTTTGAGAAATGCCAAGGGATTTTTAAGTGTCTCCTGGACAGCTACCAGATTTAGGCAGAAGGGGTTTTATTTTCAACAACTTAAATAGAATAGCATTCTCTATAATTTCTCAGGGATTTTCTGCCAATGTGATGGTGTTGGCCTTTCTGTGAAAGTTATGGTCCAGCCAACAGTGCTAGCCACAGAGGTGTAATAACACACTTGTATCACTTAGTAAGTATATTAATTATAAAAAACACGATTTTGTAACAGAATACAAAACCTGAATATCTATCAAGAAATACACATTACAAAGGAATATTCATTTATGGCTCTTTCCTACTTCATTTTTATTTCTTTTATTATATTTCCTGCCTGGGAGGATCCCCTGGAGCGTTCCTTCTGTATTTCTAACCGCAGTTCTTCATGTCCCTTTCAGAGCTAACCTGCCCCGCCAACAGCCACTATGAGCTCTGTGGACCTTCCTGCCCAGCCTCTTGTGGCCACCCAGCTGTGCCCTCCCGCTGCCGGACTGCGTGTGAAGAAGGGTGCCAGTGTGACCCTGGCTTTGTGCTGAGTGGCACCGACTGTGTGCCTCGGGAGCAGTGCGGCTGCACCCACAATGGCAGATACCACCTGGCAGGGGAAAGCTTCTGGGAGGGAGAAAATTGCCAGAGACTGTGCAGATGTGACGGCTCCTCCCACGCTGTCCAGTGCTCCCGCTCTGCCTGTGCCCCGGGGGAATTCTGTGGCACTCGAAAGGGGGTTTATGGATGCCACAAGCGAACCAACGGCATCTGCTGGGCTTCTGGGCTGCCCCATTACACTACCTTTGATGGGAAGCGATACGATTTCCAGGGCACCTGCAGATATGTCTTTGCTGAACTGTGTGGGGCATCACAGTCCTTACCCTTCTTCAGAGTGGAAGTGAAGAATGAAAACCTGCCCCATGTTCCTATGGCTGTGACCTCGGAGGTGTTTGTCCTTGTGAACAGGACTGAGATCCATCTGCAGAGAGGGCAGCACGGGACAGTCAAGGTAATTCCATGGGCCTATTGCTCTCTGGGAAAGCAGATAAATTAGCGATAGACATTGCTAGCTCATCTATTCAATTACTTCCCCCCCCCCATCCCAGTCAGTGCAGAAGTATTTATTGTCATCTACCCTCCACTGCCTTGTTCTGGAACAATAAATATAGAGGATTAGTATCAAGCCATTCAAACAGACAGAACACTGTATTGTTTTCCCTCATTTCCTCAACCACCTGTAGGCCTTCCTCTTCTGATTGTGGCATTGAACTGTCTGCAGGATTCATTCCCAGGAATAATCTCTTTGCTGCTATTTCTCTCAATCAGATTGATGGGGTCACTGCGACCCTCCCAGTGAGTGTCAATGCAGGAGAAATCATCATTTACCAGGCTGGACTGTACACGGTAGTGAAAACAGAGTTTGGGCTGAGTGTGAGCTACGACCTGGCCCACAGCCTCTTTGTCGGCCTCCCCCCTGAGTACCGAGGCCACACCTGTGGGCTGTGCGGGAACTTCAATGGGGCTGCTGAGGATGATTTTGTGACGCGTAACGGCTCCCTAGGGAAGGATGCCTTCCACTTCGCTGCAGACTGGAAGTCGGAGGATGTCCCTGGCTGTGACGACGGCTGCTCTGATTCCTGCCCTGGGTGTGAAGAGGAGGAAAGTCTGGTGCAGTCCAAGTCCCGGTGCTGGGTGATCCAGGACCCTGATGGGCCGTTCGCTTCTTGCCACTCCCAGATTGACCCAAGCCACTATCTGTCTGATTGCATCTTTGACCTGTGTGTGTCAGGAGGGGAGAGCAGTGCCCTGTGCGAGTCCATTCAGACATACGCAGCCGCCTGCCAGAGAGCAAATGTCTCCATCTCACCTTGGAGGAGCGAGTCCTTCTGTGGTAAGTGACCACAGTTTCCATGTAACTAAACACATGTATTTTTGCAAGTTCAGACAGACAAATCAAACTCAAACACAACATCCTAATATAAACCACACACAAAGAACGACATTCAAACAACATTCAGGTTGCAAAGCCAAGCGGTGCAGGGTTGGGAAATGCCAGTACTAAGGTTGCCCATGCAACCGGCATTCAGCCTCTTGTGCATAATGCTGCAGATTTCAGAGTAGCAGCCGTGTTAGTCTGTATCCGCAAAAATAACAGGAGTACTTGTGGCACCTTAGAGACTAACAAATTTATTAGAGCATAAGCTTTCGTGGGCTACAACCCACTTCTTCTCTGAAGAGGAAGTTCTCGATCCCACCCTTATACAATAAATACTTTATGTACGTTTCGTTGTATTCAGGCTTGTTTGCCAATCATCCCCCCTCAGACACAGTAGTAGGGAGGGATCGTCTCTTATATTTCTTCTTCCTCTGGACTTGCGCCAGGAGCTTCTAGTAGAGTCATGTACACGGAACGACAGGATCAATTTCCTGTGACTACAGAGCACGGACTCACCTTCCTGGGCAATTTCGGTTCTTCCCATCTTGCAGTTCTGGGTTTCTTTGTCGATTGGGTGGGGGCTGCTCTCCCCTTTAGACTGCACAGAGAAGCCTTCTAACTTCTGAAACCCTCTTTTAAAGTGGGAATTTCGAAGGAACTAAGGGAGTTGGGGTTCAAATGCCACTGAAATTGAACTCTTTGAAGCCCACTTGAAAATCCCTGTTTTCAAAGTAAGGAGCCTGTAGCTAAGTGAAAAGCAATGGGTTTGCTACTGTGAAATCTCTGTTTGCGTTTTCAATCCTGAGTTTTGTTTGGATAATTCCAGCGATGAGCCGATAGTGACCCAGGAACTTCCAATTCCCTCTTTTATAGCCCTTTCGTGCCCCCCGCACAGTCACTATGAGCTCTGTGAGACTCACTACAAGGACATGTGTGCTGGGTCCTGGCTTCAGAAGTACTGCGGGCACACATGCTCTGAAGGGTGTTTCTGTAATGACGGGTACCTGTGGAGCGGGGATGAGTGTGTCTTGCCAGAGCACTGCGGCTGTGAGCACGACGGACGCTACTACGGGGTGAGTTGATAGTTCACACTCTGACTAGACCACATGGGGGAATTTGGGAGCATTTGAACATATGGCAGAAAATCTATTTTCTTTTTTTTCCGAGAGTAGAGAACCTGCTTTTCCACTAGCCCACACATCCCATGGGGAGTATCTGAGATACAGCTCATCGGGAAATGTTCTGTTTTCCAATGAAAAGTTTCAGTGAAACATTAACGTTTTCAGCATCAACATTTTTCTTCAACAGTTTTGATGTTTTCAGCTTAAAGTCAAATTCTGGCTAAATATTGAAAAGTTTTGATGTAAAACCAAATAGGTTCAATTGTTGGCCCAAATCATTTGTTTTTCAGTTGCCGGAAACCAGATTATGTTCACTGTTTTTTTCTCATCAAAACCTGAATTTTTTTGTCAAAATTGGACATTCCCCCAGAAATTTTTGTTGTTATGAAAAAGTCCTTTTACGTTAAAAAAAAAATGTTTCAAATGGAAACTTCCATCCAGTTCTAATCTTAGTCCATGTCACTTTGAACACTTTCTTTTCTCTCTGTGTTTGGTCAGCTCCTCTTGCTTTCTAGCAAAGCAGAGAGATACCTAACAAAGAGCTTTGGTACATTTTGGTCTATCTTGGTTCTGAGATTTCCTCTGGGATTTGGTTAAGAGGTTGTGTTGGTGATGATGCTGATGATGAGGATAATTTATTTCTTCTCTCTCTCTCCATCCCAGATTGGAGACCACGTCTGGTTCTCTGGTTGTACCCAGAGATGTAGCTGTGACTCCCGAGACCATTTCCGTTGCTTCCGAGCGAAATGCTACCCAGGCCAGCAGTGTGCTGTGAAGAACAGCAAGCTGGGATGTCAGAGTCTCTTGACGACGTGTGTTGTAACAGGGGATCCTCACTACTTTACATTTGATGGGGCTGTGGCACATTTCCAAGGCATATGTGACTATGAGATCTCCCACACCTGCAACTCCTCCTTGGACTTGTCTTTCCGCGTGGTGACAGCAAACAGGCATTTCCGGAATCCCCGGGTGTCTTTCGTTTACCGAGTGGAAATTTGGCTCAGCACTGGCAATTTTAATGCTCATATTGTCCTAGAGAGAGGCAAAGCTGTCCATGTGAGTTGACCTGTATAATAATAATAATTAATAATAATAAATATTGTGTCTAGTGGTTTCACCATGGGTGTTTAGAGGCAGAAGGATTCTTCTGTGTCTCAAATACAGAGAGAGACTTTTCTCCTAGATTTCTGTTTCCAGTTGTTTCAGGAGTCAGGCAATAACTGTTTCTTGTTGTGTGGGATTTTACTTCTGGTCCCATCAATATTTTCAAGAGTGTAGTGATTGGCGGTGGATCAATGTTTGGGTATTTCACCCGAGGCATCAGAAGGAGCCTCATTATCCAAGGGGAGGTGCTCAGCATTTTCTTAAGGTCAGGCCTTGTGAGGTGTCACATTCAGTATCCCAAAATGGAGGAAGTCTAAATGATTGGTGACTTCAAAATCTTGATCATCCTTGTGACGGGTTACCGCCCCCCCCTCCACTCCGGGGTGCCACCTGATATACTGGGGTACCACTGAGCTCGCCTGTTTTGCCAGCCTGGGCTTCCTTACACTGTCCTGCCGAACCAGGCCCTCAAAAAATAAATAATAAATAATTAATGGAGATATCCCATCTCCTAGAACTGGAAGGGACCTTGAAAGGTCATCGAGTCCAGCCCCCTGCCTTCACTAGCAGGACCAAGTACTGATTTTGCCCCAGATCCCCAAGTGGCCCCCTCAAGGATTGAACTCACAACCCTGGGTTTAGCAGGCCAATGCTCAAACCACTGAGCTATCCCTCCCCACTCAAGCCTCCTCCAGCCCACACACAGGTAGGGACACGCCCAGCTGCAGAAAGGCACAGACACTGAAACCAGCTCTGCCTGGGAAGTCTCAGCTCAGAAGCGGCCCAGCACTCAAGTGCACACCTCCTCTGGAGTGTGAACCCAAAGTTATATCGCCTTGCGCTGCAGAGAGAACTGTGCGGCGTAAGCTCATGACATTTGTTCCCTCCCGCAATGTGGAGGAAGATCTGCACAGCTTCCCCCCCCACACACACACACCCCAGTCATGAATTCCACAAACTGGTTTTAGAGAAAACAAAAACAAGTTTATTAACTACAAAATATAGATTTTAAGTGATTCTAAGGGATAGCAAACAGATCAAAGCAGATCACCAAGCAAATAAAACAAACACAATATAAGCTTAAGATACTAAAAAAACTGGTTACAAGTTGTAGTTTCTCACCCTAGATGTTGTTGTTTTAGACAGATTGCAGAGGTTCTTGCAAGCAAGCTGCTCTTGCTTGCAGCTTAAAACTCCGGGTATTTCTTTCACAGGCCAGACACCTTCCCAGCCACAGCTCAATCCTTCCCCCCCCCCCCCCCCGTCTTTGTTTCTTAGATGTTCACAGCAGTCACCCTGGGCAGGGATTCAGTGAAGAACGAACGCTGATGATCTCACTCCCCTGCCTTAAATGGGATGTACATATGGTGGGAATCCTTTGTCTTTCAGTGTGATTCCCACCCCCTCAGTGGAAATATCCTGGTATTCTATCATGGAGTCCAGTACCTGATGACATGACCCTGCAGTGTCAAAGCAGCCATGAGTCAAAGGCTGTTTGTAACATCTCAGGAAAGTGAGAGATTAGCATCTTCAAAGACCTATTGTTCTCCCTAGTGGTCTATTGACTTGTTTCCAGCTAGCCAGATTGCATTTTGTCTGGTGGGCGTTCCCCATGTGCAAACATTTTTGTAGAACAGATATATATATATATATGGAGATATACCTATCTCGTAGAGCTGGAAGGGACCCTGAAAGGTCATTGAGTCCAGCCCCCTGCCTTCACTAGCAGGACCAAGTACTGATTTTGCCCCAGATCCCTAAGTGGCCCCCTCAAGGATTGAACTCACAACCCTGGGTTTAGCAGACCAATGCTCAAACCACTGAGCTATCCCTCCCCCATATAGTCCAGTTTCCTAACTTTAGATACAAAAATGATACATGCATACAAGTAGGCTAATCATATTCAGTAACTCAGAACCTTTCCAATGATATCTCACAAGACCCATCTTGCATAAAATACATCTTAGATCTGCTATAATCATATTATAACAATATTTCTATGAAGAATATGGGGCGTAGTGTCACAATCATCTCTGGTTATAAAAAGGAACAAAGGGCCTGATCCTGTCCTCAGTAACCCTGTTACAGTCAATGCAGTGACACTGATGTAAAATCAGTCCACCTGAGGTCAGAGCGAGGCCCAGGGAACGTGGGGTAGGGGCTGGTGTAATGATCCTTCACCACTGTAAAATCCCCCTGCACTGGGGTGATTCTCTTGAGACCATCTGCACTGACTGATGGGCCATTTTGTGGCACAAATACAGTGCCGCCCAGGATCCAGTTACTCTGTATTTCCTAGCGGTGTCATTGTTACGGGGCTCTGAATGGGTTTGGAGTTCAGGGCCAGCACAGAGATCTGTCAAACACAATTTCATACACTATCGCCACGTGTTGGACGAAGATTCACAAACCCCTCAGTGCTTAGCTGATGCAGCAGCAGGTACCAGCTTAGAGAAGCAAAGTGCCTAACTGGGTAGGAAACGAATTTTGCCTTTATGTCTCAGGTTAATGGGCTACGGACTCGCTTACCAGCACATCTGGGCACTGTTGCCAAAGTCCTGAGACTGAAGAACCAGCTAACAGTGAGAGCAAAGGGCAGCCTGGAGATCCAGTTTAATGGTGCCAGTAGCTTGTTTGTCCGTGTGGGCCCGGAGTATCGGAAGCAGCTATGTGGGATGTGTGGGAATTTCAATGGCAATCCCATGGATGATAAGGTCCTGCCCAGCGGAGAGAGAGCCGGGAACAACACACAGTTCGGGAATGCCTGGATTTCTGACACCAGCCCTCCCGGGTATGTTTGTTTATCCCCTAGCCACTTTTTCTACAGAAAGGGAAAATACCAGCATCCTGGCAGAGACCTGAAGGGTTCCTGGAGGGGTTGGAAAATCTAAGGCTTTGTCTTCACTACCCGCCGATCCGGCGGGTAGCAATCGGTTTTTCGGGGATCGACTTACCGCGTCTAGTGAAGCCGCGGTAAAATCGATCCCTGATCGCTCTGCCGTCGACTCCGGAAATCCACCTCGGCAAGAGGCGGCAGCGGAGTCAGCGGCAGCGCGGCAGCGGTCGACTTTCCCGCGTCCTCACCGCCAGGTAAGCCGACCTAAAATACGCAACTTCAGCTACGGTATTCACGTAGCTGAAGTTGCGTATCTTAGGTCGGACCCCCGCTGCAGTGTAGACCTAGCCTCAGAATAGCTCAGCAAGCTGAGATTTGGTATTCGGGGCTAGGAGCTGGGGATGGGGCTGGACCAGAGCTGGGGGCAGAGCGGGGCTGGGTGGTGCTCCCTCCCTTCCCCCCATGAGGGCTGGACTGGGTCCCGCTGCACCCCCCTGAACATTCCTCCGCGCCCCCTAGGGGGTGTGACCCACAGTTTGGGGACCACTGGTCTAACTAGACAAGATAGACACAGGGCAGAGGAAAGGGGTCGAACACACAAGCAGAGGAGAAAATGTGATGTTAGCAAACAGCCTGTTAGTTTCATGATATTCTTGGGGGTATGGAGGTGGGTTTAGTTAGGAGGGGATTAGCTAAAAATGAAAGGAAGAGAGTGAGAGGGACAGGGCAGGGGAGGAGAAGTAGGAGGGGCAGGTGTGGAGTGAAGCTGAGGTGAAGAGACCTTGAGGGTGTGGGAGGGTTGGACCAAACAGCCCATCAGCATAGAGCACAAAATGTGGAGGCAAAGCTGTAGACAGTTCTGAGTGTCCACATGACCAGATGTCCCTGCTTTGGATGCTTCTGGTGCTGCTTCTCCTACTGGCTGGAGTCTCCGGCCTACAAGTGGCCTGTTCCCTCGGGCTTCTGGGAACACAGTTTCCATATTTCCCTCCTGTTGTTTGTAGAGCACAAGGAGAGTGTGGGCCCCATTACACTGGATCATGACCCAAAACCCAGGCACCAGAATATTTCAAAGGCTTGTGTGGTGGCTCTGGCCCATTGGAGCTGCCTGAGCTCAGCTCCATGCTCTGTGCACTACAGCCTAGGGGTCACAGCTCTGGTAAGGTTTGCCAGGGTGCACTGAGGAGGGGCTGGCTGGCTCACATTTGTCGGAGTCGTGCCCTGACCTGGTGTGTGTGGGCACTGCACCACTCTTTGAGACATGACATGACAGAGGGGCGGCTGGGCCAAACCTGAGTGGTGGCGCAACCCCAGAAGTCACAAAGCCCGGAGTAGAGAGTCCAGCTCAGACAGCCCCATTGGACTGGAGGAGTTGGTGCTGCAGTGTCAGTGTGGGGGGAGGGGCTAAAAACCCCCACAGGGCCTCCCCCTACATCCCTGGAGGGGAAGAACCCAGCTTCCCCTCCACAGCCTGTTTACTGGATTGTGATAGGCCATCAACATTTACACATGAGTCTGGAGCCCCAAAAGGTTGAGAACCACAGCTGTGGAATTCATGAGCTGGTTGCTTGTAAGAACAGCCACACTGGGTCAGACCAATGGTCCATGTAGCCCAGCATCCTATTTTCCAACAGTTCAATGCCAGATGCTTCTGAGGGAATGAGCAGAAGAGGCAACCATTGAGTGATCCATCCCATCGTCCACTCCCAGTATCTGGCACTCAGAGGCTTAGCCATCTTGGCTAATAGCCATTGATGGACCTATCCTCCAATGAAAGTGGAAGAAGGTTCCTTTGGTTCCATGTCAATGGGCAGAACTCCCAGGAATTCAGTGGTGCAGGGTCAGGCCCTTGGTTATGTTAGGTTCCCTTTGCTTCAAGAGGCAGAGGATTAGAGTTCAGACTTCCCAGGGTCCCTGCAGCATCTGGCAAAATCTGAGGCACTCGCCCTGCAGGTGAATTTCACACTGGACTCTACTATTCACAATGTCAGTTTCTGATGAACAGCGAAAATCAAATGAATGAAGAACTCACTAAAAATGTGAATGCGGAATGCATCAACCTTCTATATCAGGGACTGGCCTGTGCGCCCGGGTGCATCCTGACTCTTTAGCAAGATGAGAGGAAAAGCCTAGTAACCATTATTCACATGACTCTTCCAGGTGTACGAATGACACCGGCAACCTTGTGCCTTGTCCAAAATTACACGTGTTCCAGCAGCTGTGTGGGATCCTAACGAACCGCTCGGGACCTTTCTCTGAATGTCACTGGCACGAGAGCCCAGCCCCTTACTACGAGTCCTGTGTCTACGACCTTTGTCAGTATGGCCTGGGCAATCGCATGCTGTGCACAGCTATCGAATCTTATGATGAGATGTGCACCATTGTCGGTGTGAAAATGGCAAACTGGAGACGGCGGATGGGATGCAGTAAGTGATAAGGGCCTTGGCTTTTATTTAAAATGGCTATTCCCGGTCTATGATATCCCAGCTCTACAATGACCTATTTACTGTGTGAAATTGATAGTGTTCTCTAAAGTCAGGTCCCTGACACACCAGCAGTGCAAAACACAAGCAGCATTTCCACAATGTGCACGTGCAACACAATTGTCACAGCTTCCCCCATTCCAACGTAAAGAGCAGGGAAGGAACAATGCCAGACTACGTCAGTCATTCCCACAGGCGGATACACTTTCTTGTCTGATACCAAATCCAAAGGTTTACTTCTCATGGGACTAGGAAGTGGGTGCAGAAGATGGGATCAGAACTGTCCCTTTTCCACTCTAGGTATTCCATCCATGCCACTTCTCTCTGTTTTCTTGCCTGATAGTCATACAAATATATTTGAAGAGTAATACTCCCCAGAGGGCAGATTCTGTTTGTAGTGAATCCACAAGTGCGGACGGTTTCTCTTGCTCTGATTTTAGCCCTGGCTGGGACTCAAGTGAAGATGAACAACACTTTCAGATGAAAAATGGGGAAAAGATAGTTAGGGCTTGTGCATCAGCCCGGGGCTCTTTCTGAAGTGCTGGCAAGGAATTCATGCACAGGTCTCTCTTGATTCTTCTAGGTTTCACTTGCCCAGCCAAGAATTATTTTGATTTCTGTGGCCCTGCCTGCCCTGCCACTTGTGCCAACCTTAGTGCACCCCTGCTCTGCAAAAAGCCCTGCGTGGCGGGGTGCTTCTGTAGGGAAGGGTATGTGCTGGACGCTGGACGCTGTGTGCCTGTGAGCCGGTGCGGTTGCACGTTGAATGGTCAGTATCACCAGCTGGGAGAGGAGGTGATCCTGACAGGCACCTGCAGCAGGAAATGCAGCTGCCAGCAGCCTGCCCATCCCATGCAGTGCCAGGATCATGCCTGTGGGGCTCTGGAGACATGCAGCGTTGTGGATGGTGTCCGAGGCTGTTACCCTGTGACGTTCGGCACTTGCTGGGTGTTCGGCCACTCCCACTACACCACGTTTGATGGAGTCATATTTGATTATCAAGGAGCCTGCAAATACACCCTAAGCAAGTACTGTGGCCCCCCTGGGAACCTCCCAGACTTCGCTGTCAACGTGAAGAATGAGCACAAAGGATCCATCGCTGTGTCCTGGACGCGCCTGGTGGAGCTAGATGTCTATGGAGAGCATATCACTATAGTGGCGGGACAGTATGGTCAAGTGCAGGTAAGAGCATTTCACAGATTTGAAGAAATTGATCTCATCTGTGCTGAACAGAGTTAGGGGAGGAAATGTAGGTCCAGGAAAATCATGACTGGGAGAAGCCTTAAATATGCTCCTCTTCCATGTAAGTAGGTGTCAAGAACCTGCTACCAAGGTAAGCCAGTGGTTCAGTCTTGCTCTAAATTTTGTCAGGTTGTCTTCGGAACCTCATTTACTAATGACCTGGAGGAACAAACTGCCAAGCTGGCCATAGTTCTGGTTTGCAAAGGGGATGGAATATAGAGCAGGGCAGAAAAACAAATACCCAAAACGTACATAACGATTCTAGGATACAGACAATAAAAGTGATGTGAAATTGCTAGAAATGCGGGCTGCCTGTAGGCATGACAATGAATGCACCAGGCTTGGGGCGAGGGGATTAATTCACACACTTGTCTCGCTTTCTCCCTAGGTGAACGGATCCCTGGTCAATCTGCCCATGGTCCTTGCATCAGGCAAACTCTACGCCTATTTCAGCGGCTCGTCTGCTGTGCTTCAGACGGATTTTGGCCTCTCTGTGTCCTACGACTGGTCCCACTCTGTGTCGGTTTCTGTTTCTGAGATCTACTTTGGGTCACTGTGTGGACTCGGTGGGGATTTCAATGGGAACCAGAGCGATGATTTCCGGACCCCAAACGGTTCTGTGGTTCCTGATGCCGTCCCCTTTGGCAACAGCTGGAAGGATGCTGACTCCCCTTTTCACTGCACGGCTGTTGGGCTCCCAGCCCAATGTAACGAAGTGGAACTAGCCCAGTACAGATCTCAGCGCTACTGCGGGGACATTGCAGACACTGCTGGGCCTTTTAAAGAGTGTAACCAGGCGGTTGCTGCTCAGATCCATTTGGAGAGCTGCGTGAGGGATGTATGTGTGACTCGGGGCAGCCGCGAGACCCTGTGTCAAGTGCTTCGCAGTTATGCCCAGCGGTGCCAAAGTCGTGGCATTGCCATTGAGCCATGGAGACAGCGGGCTGCGTGCGGTAAGCAGACGAGTCCTAATATATGGAGAGTGTTACCTCAGACTCCCCAGGTCTTCTTTGTTTCCTTGGTCTGATCCACAGTCCACTGAAATCAAGGGAGTTTTTCCACTGATTTCAATCAGATTTGGCTCCAGCCCCATTGAATCACAGGAGCATGTTGGGCCAACGCCCATGAGCAGTGGGTATAAGAGGATTGGGGAGGCTAACCTCCAAAGGGAGGTGCACCACATCTGGCATTTCTTGCCCCGTTTGGGGACGCTTAGACCCACCGCATTTGGAGTGCCGCTGCCAGAAGCTACCAAGAAGTTGGGGTCTACTGGCACCCGGACTATGGCCCGACCCATGCTCCATCGCAAAACCCTGCCCCTGCTTGGCCTCTTCTCCCCTTTTCCCCGCCCCCGCTCTACTTCTTCCCGCCCTCGCTGCACCTCTTCCCCCGAACCCCTCCCATCTGCCGCTCATTCCTCTCCTCCCCCGCCCCATCTTTCACCCTTACGGCAGGAGGGGGCAGAAAGGAATGAGCAGCAGGTGGATGGGGAGGGTCTTGGGGGCGCAGAGGAGCAAGCAGCAGACAGGGGAGTCTCGGGGGAGGGGGCAAAGTGGAGCAGGTGAGGGGGCCTCGGGGGAAGGGGCAAAGCAGAGCGGGTGGGAGATGCCTTGGGGCTCGGGGGGGGGGGGGGGGGGACATGGTCCGGGCGCCGGTTGCCCCTCCCACTTCTATGGTTCTTCCAACACTCGTAGCCAGCCTCCCCAAACGCAAGAGTCATGTGCCGCCTATGGCGACGCCGCTTCCTGTTTCTGCAACCAATCTCTTTGTAAGAGTGAAAGGGGGTGAGTGTTATGAAGCTGCTTTGGTGCCAGTGAGAATTTTAAAGCTGAAATGAAACAAACTAGATTTGCCAATTGGATAAGTGTTGTAATCAGAATTGGAATTGGAAATGAATTAGGGTAACCCCTTTTTATTGAGTCCAGAGAGCATTAGTCTACTAGCATTTACCCTCGGTTCCTTTCTTACCAGCTTGTACCTTGAACAGTATTTCTCAGGTCACGATGCTCAGGTTATTCTTAACCAATCAACAAGTGACTGATTCACCCAGAACCACTTCAGTATGCAGTCAGCAGTTCACCAATCAAGGGTAGACACAACCAATGTTCTGAATCCACCACTTCAGCCTTACAAGCAATTGTCATAGACCAGGGGTTCTCAAACTGGGGGTCGGGACCCCTCAGGGGGTCACGAAGTTATTACTGGGGGGTCGTGAGCTGTCAGCCTCCACCCCAAACCCCGCTTTGCCTCCAGCATTTATAATGGTGTTCAATATATAAAAAAGTGTTTTTAATTTATAAGGGGGGTCACATTCAGAGGCTTGCTATGTGAAAGGGGTCACCAGTACAAAAGTTTGAGAACCACTGTCATAGACTACGGTTGAGGCCAAATCACCAAGGTTTCTTATTAAATGTACTTATGATCATCAATTGTTTAGTACTTTTAATACATTTATTACACTTCTAGTGCCTCTCCAAGGAGCAAGGATACACATGTCTTAAAGGCACTTTCAGGAGTGTGGTCCCTGCTATTTGAATGGTTTGGTGCGAAAAGGACAACTTTAAAGTATCAAAAGTAATTTCTTAAAGTTATTGTTTTAAATATATTTAAGCCAGTTTGCTTGGACTTATCAAGGAGAGCTGGCATATAGCATTAGTCAGTTAAAATCCAAAAGAGGGTTCCTCGGTGTCTCACTGAAGTCTCGACTCATTCTAGACTTCACTCATTTCTATTAAAGAATAGAAGGAGAAATCCAATCTTTGAAATGAAATCTCACTGCTTCTTCTTGTCCTCTTAACCCTGGACTAAGAGAGACTCCTTTCCACATGGCTGCAAAACTGCACTTCTGGATTCAGCTGCTTATTTGGGGGTTCAGTCAGCTCTTCTTGGCCTTCTGACCCAATCTGGACAAGAGGAGATGTTGTCCACAGGGGTTCAGCAAGCTCTGGGGTCAAAGGTGCCGACTTCATGGGTGTTCTGGGGCTGGAGCACTCATGGGGAAAAAAATAATAGGTGCTCAGCACCCACCAGCCACAGCGGTTTGTCAGCGCTGCCGCCGATCAGCTGTTTGGCGGCGCCCCTGATGAGCTAATCAGGGGTGGAAAGGATGAGCTAATCGGGGCGCCACCAAATATCTGTTCTGCGACACCACCAAACAGCTGATTTGCGGCTGGGTGGGAGGGTGGAGAGCAGCGAGCGGCGGGCAGGCGGGGGCCTACAGGAGAGGGTGGAGTGGGGGTGGGAAGAGGCAGAACAAGGGCAAGGCCTCGGGGGAGGGGTCGGAGCCGGGGCAGGAAGATGCGGAGCGAGGGTGGTGTTAGGGGGCTTATTCCTTCACCCTCTGACTTCCCTGGTCCTTCTCGCATGAACAGAGAGCAACAATACCCGAAGTTCAAAGGCGCAAACAATTCGATGTTTATTGGGGTGAACTTCCAGCAAGCATGATTTCCTTCCTCAGTGTCCCCCTTCCCAGCTCTGACACCACAGAGCCTTGCCTGTCTCCCTGTTTCCATTCCCTGTTCCCATCCCCCCCACCCTTAGCAAAACATGATTCCAGTTCCCCCACCCCCAGTTCCTGTTCCCATTCTCCCCCCCCCACTTCCTGATTGACTGCAGACTATATAGTAAAACTTGAGTTCTGCTTAGCTATACCTCAACCAATTATTTTACTGAAATTTAACTAACCAATCCTGACACATTGTAACACGGTTATTTAACCAATTATATCCCACCACCTTAATTGGTTTACACCCAACAAAATTAATTATACAGCAGACAGAAACAATCACAGAACCAGACAGAGACCATGCAAATAAACATACAAAACAATACAGAAGCGAGGATTTCACAAATACATCTATACAGACTTAAGGGTTTTCCAGCTGTGTCTATTGATAAGTGCGTTCTTGCCAGACAGGATGCTATTAAACTAAGTTTCCTTTTACATCTTCTAGGCTCTTCCCTTTCTCTGGAGGTGACAGGAATATCAGGACAGGATTGTATTCCTAACAGCCCAATAACACCTTGTTTTAATGTGACTAGTTTGGAATGTGAGGATGTGACCGTTCACTTCTCAGCTTATGGCTACCTTTGCTGCTTAGCCTAAGAACAGAGCCTCAGACTGTCACAGTACGAGAAGGCCCTTACACAGACAAACAGTGATTTTAATTCTTTCTTTTATACCTCTATAACTAGCTAAGTGATAAGAATACATGTAAATTCTTAAAAGTATAGGCCTTTACAGACAGGCCTGAATATCTATATCCTAACAGGTGGGACTTTGGGGGAAGGGGTGGTGTGGGGTTAGGGCCTCAGGGTGGAGCGGGGGGTGGAGCACTCTAGGGAAAACTAGACATCGGCACCTATGTCTGGGGTCACAGACGGTGGGCAGTGGCCTCAGGGTTGTATGCTCTTTTAATTGAAGTTAGCGGGAGGGTTGCCACCCTGCGGATTCTATTGGCCATAATTGCTCTCAGCTTTCAGCTCCCAGTCTCTCTGCTACTTCCATTGGAATCCAGTAGATGGCGGGGGGGGTGTAATGTATTTCGTCAATGCTTCCTTTAGTTGGAGCATTTGAGTCATTTCATGGACTGTATTTTAGTATTTGCCCCAACTATGAATTGGGATCACCCCTTTTTAAGACACTTCTCTTAATATTCCAGAGTTATACCCTGGTTAGGTGCTAATATCATTCAACATTCTTTTTTTCCTTCCACTACTATACAATTCCTATCACTTCTACAGTGTAATAATTTACAAAAAAACCCAAACAAAATCCCTTAATGTCTTCTAAATCTAGTGGACATGCTTCATGTGTTCTTGGACTATACCTAATACTTTTCACATCACATCTTTCAAGCTTATTGTAGGATAGAAGACATTACATTGGAAGAATAAAACAGCTTATTCATGAGGAGAGTTGTAACACTGATTCCCGAGGTAGACAAATAGCATTAGTCAGTGCTGTCTCACTGAAGAACATACGCTCAATAAGCTAACCCTCATTTATTCATAGAATTATAGAACCACCGGGTTAGATGGGACCACAAGGGTCATCTAGGCTAGCCCCCTGTCAAAATGCAGGATTTGTTGTGTCTAAACCATCCCAGACAGATGGCTCCAACCTCCTTTTGAAAACCTCCAGTGAATGAGGTTCCCCAACCTCCCAAGGCCATTCCATTGTCCTACTGTTCTTCCAAGTAGGAAGTTTTTCCTGAGATTTAATGTAAATCTCTATGCTGTAGTTTGAATCCATTGCCTGTTGCCCTGCCCTCTGTGGCAAAAGAGCACTTTTCTCCATCCTTTTTATAGCAGCCTTTTGAGTATTTAAAGACCGCTATCATGTCCCCTCTAATCGCCTCGTTTCCAAACTAAACATACCCAGTTCCTTCAGCCTTTGCTCCTGTGACTTGCATCCCTTTGATCATCTTTGTCACTCACCTCTGGACCCTTTCCAGTTTCTCTATGTCCTTTCCAGGGGTGGAAGTAAGATAAAAGACTTACTGGTATGGGGGCCGCGGAGCCCACTTTCACCTCTGATCCTTTCTATACATTGGTGACCAAAATTGGACACAGTACTCCAGCTGAGGCCAGCCAGCACTGAGCAGAGAGGTACTATCACCTCCCCTGACTTGCATGCTATGCCTCTGGTAATGCAACCTAAAATTGCATTTGCTTCTTTTGCAACCGCATGGCATTACTGACTCATGTTGAGGTTGTGATCCACCACAACTCCCAGATCCTTCTCAGCGGTGCTGCTGCCAAGCCAGTTATCCCCCATTCCATATTTGTGCATTTTAGCACCTTACATTTGTCTTTGTTGAATTTCATTTTGTTGTCTAGAGCCCAGTTCTCCAATTTATCGAGATCCCTCTGAATTTTAGCTCTATCCCTCCATAGTGTTGGCAACCCCCTCTAGATTTCTGTCATCTGCAAATTGGATCAATCTGCTCTCTAGTACTACATCTAAGTCATTAATAAAGGTGGGGGGATAGCTCAGTGGTTTGAGCATTGGCCTGCTAAACCCAGGGTTGTGAGTTCAATCCTTGAGGGGGCCACTTAGGGATCTGGGGCAAAAATCAGTACTTGGTCCTGCTAGTGAAGGCAGGGGGCGGGACTTGATGACCTTTCAAGGTCCCTTCCAGTTCTAGGAGATAGGATATCTTCATTCATTAATTAATTTAAATTTTTATGTTAAACAACACCAGATCCAGAACAGATCCCTGTGGGAGCCCACTTGAGACCTCCCTCCAATCCGACATCATTCCATTCATAGTGACTCTTTGTTTGTGGTTGTTTAACCAGTTATGTGTCCACGTAATGGTAGTTCCGCCAAGCCCACATTTCTCCAGCTTACCTATGAGAATGTCAGGTGGGACTGTGTCAAAAGCCTCGCTGAAGTCCAGGTATATTATGTCCGCCGCATTCCCCCCATCCACCAAACCAGTTACCCTATCAAAGAAGGAAATCAAGCTGGTTTGGCATGATTTGTTCTTGATAAATCCATGCTGGCTGCTAGTGATCACCCCTTCATCCCCCAGGTATTCGCAAATAGAATGTTTCCTACATTGCTCTAGTATCTTCCCGGGTATTGAGGTCAGGGTGACTGGTCTATAGTTCCCTGATGTCACGGTGTCACCGGGCGATGCTCTGGAACTACTCTATACGAAGCCAGTCAGGACTCTGGGGGAGCCTCCTCTCTCGGAGCATTCTGTCTCCAGGGCAAGAAGCTTCCACAGCTTCCACCTTCCTGGGTCTGACCTTGGAGCATTCAGCATCCCCTTCCACACCATGCACTTCCTGCAGTGAGTCTGCCCAGGCAAGGCTCTTGGGGAAGCCAGAGGGCCCTGCACCCCAACTCCTGCAGTCATCAGTGACTCTCAGCCAGCCGGTAAAACAAGGTTTATTAATTGACAGGAACACAGCGTAGAACAGAGCTTGCTATCACAGAAATAAGTGACTTTCAGCCAAGTCCATTTTGGGAAGTCCTGGGCCGGACGGCTTGGACTCCCCCTCTTCCAGTCCCCCAAACAGACTGCCAGCTTCTAGCGACCCGACCTCAGACACCCCTGTTGCTCCTCCTCCTCCTCCTCTCTGTCCTGCTTCCACCGCAAAAGGTGTCACCTGGTCGCACCCCCCTTCTGGGTCTCAGGTTACGAAGGGCACGGCCATAGCATACGTGCAGACCCTGACCACTGGGCAACCTCACCAGCCCCGAGGGCCTCAGCAAAAATCACACACCCCATTCCCACCACCGAAATATTGGTGCAGTACACAGAGAAACGGAGGTACACATAGTATTAGTATAGACAGTAAGACTCACATGCAACATAACCAGATGAATAAAGCCCCACTTTGTTACACCTGGCTTCTCCTTTTTCCCTTTTTTAAAGATGGGCACTGCATTAGCCCTTCTCCAGTGTTCCAGGACCTCTCCTGTCATCCATGAGTCTGCAAATATTATTGCCAGTGGCTAGGAGATTTCTTCAGCTAATTCCTTCACCACCCTCGGGCGAATAGCATCTGTCCCCACTAATTTGAATTCATTCAAATTGGTCAGAAGATCTGACATGTTCTTTACTTATTCTGATCCGCATCCCTTCCCCTTACTGACTGTGGTAACTTTGCTAGTTGTCCAGTCACATGTTATATTTTGGGCAAAGACTGAAGCAACATAAGCATTGAGCAGCTCTGCCGTCCTCTCATCTGCTGTTACCAGCTCACCTTCTCCATTAAGCACACCATCCTCGATCCTTCTTTTTGTCTGACATTTTAAAGAACCCCTTCTTGATGTCTCTTTTCTATATTAGCGAATAGAAGGCGCAATCTAATCTTTGAAATGAAATCTCACTGCTTCTTTTTATACCCTTAACCATGCAATAAGGGAGACTCCTGGCCACACTGCTGGTCCTTGCATCAGTTGCACTTCTGGATTCAGCAGCTTATTTGGAGGGTTCCGTCAGCTCTTCTGGGCCTTGTGACCTGACCTGGACAAGGGGAGAGGTTGTCCACGCGGGTTCAGCAATCTCTGGGGTCACAGACGGTGTGCAGTGGCCTGAGGTGTATATACTCTGGTTTGAGGTTAGCTGGAGGGTGGCTACTCTGTTTCTGTTGGCCATTTGCAGCTTCTGGTTTCTCTGCTATTTCCATCAGTGTCCAGTAGATGGGGGTGGTATATAGCAAATTTCTTCGATGCGTCCTTAGTTGGAGCATTTCAGTCATTTCCTGGATTATATTTTACCGTACGTCTACACTTGAAAAGCTGCATCAGCACAGCTACACCGAAGTAATTCTGTAGTGTAGACCTGCCCTTAGCATCTGCCCCAACGGTAAACTGGCATCCCCCGTTTTTAAGGCAATGTGTATACTACGGCTTATATCCGCATAACTTCTGTCCCTCAGGGGTGTGAATAAACCAACACTGACATAACTGCTGGTGTGGACAGCACAATGTTGGCAGGAGAGTTTCTCCCACTGACACAGCTATTGCCTCTTGCAGAGGTGATTTTATTATGCTGACGGGAGAGCTCTCTCCCATTGGCATAGAGCGTCTCAGCCAGACGTGGGGCAGCTGTGCTGCTATAGCGCTTCTAGTGTAGACAAGCCCTCACACATTTCTCTTAATATTCCAGCGTTATACCCTGGCTTGGTGCTTGTATCATTCAACATTCTTTTTTTCCTTCTAGTGCCATACAATTCCTATCGCTTCTACGGGGCAACAATAATTTATATAGAAAGCAAACAAAATTCCTTGTCTTCTAAATCTAGCGGACATGCTCCATACATTCTTGCACTATATCTAATACTTTTCACATCCCATCTTCCAGGCTTATCATAGGATAGGAGACATTACACTGGAAGAACAAGGCCGATTATTCATGAGGAGAGTTGCAAATCTGATTCCCAAGGCAGACAAATGTACAATTTGGGGTGGAGGCCAGATGGTTTGGATTTCTTGGGGTAACAGTTTGCTCCATTTGACCTTCAGTTTTCTGAGTCTCACAGCAAGCTATTTCTAACTTACATTTTCTACACTTATCTCTGGTTCATAGTTAACATATTTGAGCCAACAGGGTCCTCTGCACAGGAAAAAAGAAAGTTATTCTTCTTTCTGGCCTGGCAGGGGTTCTCTTGGGGCTTTGTCTACACTGGATTTTCGTCCATTCAGGGGTGTGGCAAAAAAAACACACACACGCAAACGACAAAATGTTTACTGACGAAAAGCACCGGCGTGAACAGCGCTTTATTGGCGGGAGAGCTCTCCTGCTGACAAAGCTACAGCCTCTCGTTGGGGGTGGAATTTTTTGTCAGCGGGAGAGCTTTCTCCCACCGACAAAGAGCAGCTACATTGCGCACCTTTTAGTGGCACGGCTGTAGCGGGACAGCTGTGTCGCTAAAAGCTGCATAGTGTAGACATAGCCTTAGACTAAGGGCTTGTCTACACTTACAGTGCTGCAGCAGCACTGTAGCGCCTAATGAAGATGCTACCTACACCAGCTGGAGAGCGTCTCCCGTTGGCTTAGGTACTCCACCTCTCTGAGAGGTGGTAGCAGTGTCTTCCATTGACTTAGCACTGTCTACAGCAGGAGTTCAGTCACTATAACGGTGTCTCTCGGGTATGGATTTTCCACACCCCCAAGCGACATAGTTATACCCGAATAAATTTGTACTGTAGACCAGAGCTAAGAGAGGTGGAGGTTGACAGTATGGTCTGATCTACACTATAGATTCACGTCAGTATAACGACACCGCTCAGGGCGAATCCACCCCCCTGAGCGGAGCAGTTATACCAACCTAACCCCAGGTGTAGACAGTGCTATGTCTGTTGATGTAGCTACCGCCTCTCGGGGAGGTGGATTCGCTATGCCAGCAGGAGAGATCTCTACCGTCAGCATAGGATTGTCTTCATTAAAGCTCTACAGACAGCAGCATTTTAAGTGTAGACCTCCCCTATGTAAACTATGCAGGGCCGGCTCTGGCTTTTTTGCCACCCCAGGCAAAAAAGCCTCCCGCCGCCCCCGGCGGGGAGCGCAGCAGGGGAGGGCACCAAGCCCGGCCGCGGCCCCGCTCTCCCCGACCGGCCGGAGCGCTGGGGGAGGGCGGCCCCGCTCTCCCCAGCCAGCCGGAGCGCCAGGGGGAGCGGGGCGGCGAGCCCGCCGCGGCCCCGCTCTCCCCGGCCGGCCAGAGCGCTGGGGGAGGGCGGCCCCACTCTTCCCTGCCGGCCGGAGCGCCGGGGGGAGGGCGGCGAGCCCGGCCGGGGCCCCGCTCTCCCCGACTGGCCGGAGCGCCGGGGGAGGGTGGCCCCGCTCTTCCCTGCCGGCCGGAGCGCCGGGGGGAGGGCGGCGAGCCCGGCCGCGGCTCCGCTCTCCCCAGCCGGCCAGAGCGCCGGGGGAGGGCGGCCCCGCTCTTCCCTGCCGGCCGGAGCGCCGGGGGAGGGCGGCGAGCCCGCCACCCGGCCCCGCTCTCCCCAGGTGAGCGCCGCCCCCCTCCAGGTGCAGCCCCAAGCACATGCTTGGAGGGCTGGTGCCTGGAGCCGGCCCTGAAACTATGGGAGACTTTGGTATGAGATGTTAACAACAGTTGGAAGATTCCTTATCAGGCATCTCCTTCCTTATCAGGCATCTCCCTTCTTATCAGGCTTTCCTTTCCTGGGAACTGTGTATTTTAACTTGAGCTTAGTTAATATCCCCAGACAAAATGCCCCACCGGTTGTGATGGGCAATAGATTCTCATTGTCTTTAGCTTTGAGAAGAAGCTAAACGTTTCAAATAAGCATAAGGGTGATTGTGACCGGCTAGTTAAAAGGACAGAGGGAGAAGAATTACATTAACTGTACGGTGTGTACAGGTTAAAATATACTTTGAAAATATATAAACTACAGTTACCAGCTCTCTGAAGCAGGATCTCAAGGTCTATCTTTCTCGTCCACCTTCCATTCCTGGTCTCACAAAGTGTCACACAATGCAAGGAGTTAAATACCAGCCCGACAGGATTCCACATGCAAATAGAGAGCACTAAAAATAGATAACAAACCAGATCCAGATTTCACTGAGCAACCTAATCGCAGCTAGGATGTTTGTTTCTCTCTCACTCTTAGGACCTTTTAGTGCTAAGGCCAGTCTGTCACCTTAATGGGTGCGCTGGGAAATGGTACTTAGTGCAGCATCCCTCCCTAGGACTGTCTGCAGGGTCATCCTTGTGTATGAATCCAGGGGAGGGGAGGGACTTTGACGGGTATCTTTCTGGCCCAGAGTAGAAGCCACTGCTGGTGCTGTAGTGACATACTGATATTTATTGGCTAGGCTGTTAGCTGTGCCTGGAACTCCCGCCTAAGAGAAGAGTGTTGCTTGTAAGGAGAAACCCTAGATTTTTAGCATGAAAATTATTTCTTAGGAAATGACGGATTTGTCCTGCTCTTTGTATATTAAGTTTTTCCTGTGATCTCCATTTTCATTCTTTGTCCTGGATTTTCTGTCTGGGAGGATTCCCTGGAGCGTTCCTTCTGTATTTAACACTGCTCTTCACGTCCCTTTCAGAGCTAACCTGCCCCGCCAACAGCCACTATGAGCTCTGTGGACCTTCCTGCCCGGCCTCTTGTGCCCACCCAGCTGTGCCCTCCCGCTGCCGGACTGCGTGTGAAGAAGGGTGCCAGTGTGACCCTGGCTTTGTGCTGAGTGGCACCGACTGTGTGCCTCGGGAGCAGTGCGGCTGCACCCACAATGGCAGATACCACCTGGCAGGGGAAAGCTTCTGGGAAGGAGAAAATTGCCAGAGATTGTGCAGATGTGACGGCTCCTCCCACGCTGTCCAGTGCTCCCGCTCTGCCTGTGCCCCGGGGGAATTCTGTGGCACTCGAAAGGGGGTTTATGGATGCCACGAACGAACCAACGGCATCTGCTGGGCTTCTGGGCTGCCCCATTACACTACGTTTGATGGGAAGCGATACAATTCCCAGGGCACCTGCAGATATGTCTTTGCTGAACTGTGTGGGGCATCACAGTCCTTACCCTTCTTCAGAGTGGATGTGAAGAACAGAAACCTGCCCCATGCTCCTGTGGCTGTGACCTCGGAGGTGTTTGTCCTTGTGAACAGGACTGAGATCCATCTGCAGAGAGGGCAGCACGGGACAGTCAAGGTAATTCCCTGGCACTAGCGCTCTCTGGGAAAGCACTTAACTGAAGAAATGAAATTGGGGAAAAAGTCATTTCCCAGTAGTGGTTGGTTTTTGCCCACTTTCCCGAATACACCAGACACTGCCTAAGTTCCCTCTAAGCTGCGAAGGCTGTCAAGGACTGCGCAAGCAGGGAGAGGTGCCCCTAACCCGGCCCAGCCCAGCTGGAGCTGCCACAGCCAGGGAAAGCCACCCTTCCCCAAGCCCGGCCCAGCTGGACCTGCCGTGGCTGGAGAGAGGTGTCCCTCCCCCAGTCCGGCCCAGCCAGAGCTGCCCTGGCCGGGGATTGGAGCCCCTCCCCTGGCCTGGCCCCGAGCTGCTGTGGCAAGGGAGGGCTTGGGGGAGTCCTCTCTCCCCACCACAGCCCCAGGACAGCCTGCACCCCAAACCCCTCATCCCCGGCCCCACCCCAGAGCCCGCACCCCCAGCCGGAGCCCTCACCGCCCTGCACCCCAACCCTCTGCCCCAGCCCTGAGCCCCCTCCTGCACCCCAAACCTCTTATCCCTGGCCCCACTCCAGAGCTCGCACCCCCGGCAAGAGCCCTTACCGCCCTGCACCCCAACCCTCTGCCCCACCCTGAGCCCCCTCCCACACTCCAAACCCCTCGGCCCCACATCACCTCCATATTGGTGCACATACAATTAATTCTGCACATGCATGTAAAAAATTAGAGGGAACAGTGCCATTATTTCCCCTACAGCAGACTGTTCAGCACTTTGTGACTAAGCCATAATACCCAGGACAGGTTTAGGTTTAGCTCAGATCTCATGTGCACACTAGTTATTGTTTGTGTGCATGTTGGTGCTGGATGCAAGGTAATCTCAACCTAGTCAGCTTATCAAAGGAAAGGTTAAGCACTGTCTTGATCAGGTCTGTAAGTAGGTAGAAGAGAACTGATTTTAGAGGTTCTTCAGCTAGCAGAGAAAGGAATAACAGTGGCTGAAAGTTGGGAGTTAGGATAATTCAAATTGCAGACAAGAGGAAACGTTTTCACAGCGAGTAATGAACCAAGTCGTTTTCCCAGAGAAGTGGTTCACTCATCCTCACGTGGAATATTCAAATTGAGATTGTCGTCTTCTTACAAGACGTGCTGTAGTTCAACCACAAGGTGTCATGGATTCTCAGGGTCTGTGTGATCGCCCCGGCCTGTATAGCCTCTTTGGAAAGCACCCTTAGCTTTCCCAGGGCTGTGGGTTTAGCTTTTTCACAAGAAACAGCTGCGTGGCTTCCTGAGACCAGACTCCTCCTCAGAGAGCAGTGCAACCAGAAAAATATCTGCATTGCTGCAGGGCAGCCTTTTCAAAGCCAGGCAACATTTACTAGTCATCAGGACTACAGCATCAGAGAGACATTAGGTCAGCATGGAGAAGCAAACCTTCAGTCAGAGTCCATCTGTCCTGCTTCCCAGAGACTCCTCCAGTCTGTCTCCATCTCTGTTTCCTTGTCCCATTGGGAGCCTCCTTTGGGTGTGCTCAGTTCTGCTGTTCTCCTGCTGGGACTTTTAGTCCCCTCCCCTGCTGAGAGTTGGGGATGGGGAATTAACTTGCTCTGGGCCCGCAGTTGTTAGGTGTGAATGTCCTGGTCCTTGGCTCTTCCATTGTCAATGCAGGGCCCTCTATTCAGACCTGCTGACCCCATTCAGTTCTTGATAGCACATCTGGATCCAACTCAGGCAGCCTGACCCAAATAGCCCATCCCGCCCCCTCTTCCATGGAAAGCAATTTAACTCCTATACACGAATACAGGCAGTGTGTAAACTGAGATACAGATATGGATCATAAACATATTACCAAAAATTCCCACATTCATCACATTGGGTATTGGGCTCGCTGGTCTCATTCATGCAGTAGAGAAGAATTATTCCCTCCAGTGCAGGAATTACTGAGTGAAGTTTTCTGGCCGGGGTCATGCAAGGGCCTCCGAGTAAATGACCAGAATGGTCCCTATCTCTGACTGCATAAATTCCTGCCTTGATCTCTTTGGTGCTATTTTCCCTCACTCAGATTGATGGGGTGACTCTGACTCTCCCGGTGCGTCTCCAGAGAAGAGGAATCGTCGTTTATCGGGATGGGTTTCATACCGTTGTGCAAGCCGACTCTGGGCTGAGTGTGAGCTACGACCTGGCCCACAGCCTCTTTGTCAGCCTCCCCCCTGAGTACCGAGGCCACACCTGTGGGCTGTGCGTGAACCTCAATGGAGCGGCTGAGGATGATTTTGTGATGCAGAACGTCTCCCATGGGAAGGACGCCTTCCACTTGGCTTTGGCTGGGAAGTCGGAGGATGTCCCTGGCTGTGACGATGGCTGCCCTGATTCCTGCCCTTTGTGTGAAGAGGAGGAAAGTCTGGTGCAGTCCAAGTCCCGGTGCTGGGTGATCCAGGACCCTGATGGGCCGTTCTCCGCTTGCCACTCCCAGATTGACCCAGGCCACTATCTGTCTGATTGCATCTTTGACCTGTGTGTGTCAGGAGGGGAGAGCCGTGCCCTGTGCGAGTCCATTCAGACATACGCAGCCGCCTGCCAGAGAGCGAATGTCTCCATCTCACCTTGGAGGAACGAGTCTTTCTGTGGTAAGGCAGCACTGTGTAACTGTGCTATTGGACTGTGTGCACCGCGGTGGTGGTCTGGCTTTCCTTACGTGATACTCTGAGGTAAAATGATAGTCCACCAACACTGGCAAAAGCTGCTCACCTTTGGCTGAAACCTAGGCTCTCAAAATCATCTGCCAAAGGGATCCCAGACCCCTCAGAGAAACCATCCTCTCTGTCTTCTGTGGTAGGTTTTCCAGATCTACCCAGCACAAGGACATCCTGAGCACTGTAGAAGGGCTGCAGACCCATCAGTGCCCAGTTCTCCTCATGATTCACAGTGGGCGTGCTGATCTTCTGGCATCAGGTCAGGAGAACCGGAATCTTAATTTATAAACCAATTGTTCAGATCAGCTAATAATCGGGGCTGGTGGAAAATGTTCCATCCAAACTGGTTAGAGATGGAAAATGGGGTTGTCACCAAAATGAAATTTTTCATGAAAAGTGTTTGGTTTGCACAGAACAATTTTTCATTTTAATTAAACAGAATATGTCAATTTAGAAACGCTGCTGGACCCCCTCTCTCCTGGACCCCCTCTCTCCTCATGTACCATTTCCAGGCAATCCATAATGCACTATTCCTCCCCTGCCCCCAGAAAGGGAAGAGATTGCATCATGGGTGATGTAGTCTGACCAGTGAGCCCGACCAATAGAGGAGAATGGGAGCAGGAGGTACCTGAAGTACAATTCCCATGAGGCACTGAAATATTTTTGAATTCCTGCCAAAAAGAATTGGATTTTTCCACAGAATGAAACCCCATTTTTCTTCCAGTTCTCTGGATAAATAACGCTGCTCAGAGAGACAGCCTGAAAAGCCCAGTCTGTGGAACAAATGGAGACAGACGGAGCTCAGACTTCCATCGTGTTGTTGGGGCTAGTGGCCCTCCTGTCGCTCACTGCTTTAAAAGCTTGTTTGTCAACTTGATCGCCATAGTTGGGATCTTTCCCAGTGCTTCAATTGGCAAGAGATTGGGTGTTTGTTATGCTTCCTCTAATGGATAGAGTAGGGATCTGCCGCCTGCTATTGGTTCAGTCTCTCTAGGGGTCCCAGCTTTCTCCTGAGTGGTCCACTTCAATTCATCTGCAATTAGACCACTGTAGGTGGTTTCTGTGGTATAGTGGTTATTATGTTTATCTAACATGCAGAAGGTATCTGGTTCAAAACCAGTCAGGTGCATTGGTGCTTCTTGACACTAAACTGGGAGGAGTGGTAGATACGCTGGAGGGTAGGGATCGGATACAGAGGGACCTAGACAAATTAGAGGATTGGGCCAAAAGAAACCTGATGAGGTTCAATAAGGACAAGTGCAGAGTCCTGCACTTAGGACGGAAGAATCCCATCACTGCTACAGACTAGGGACCGAATGGCTAGGAAGCAGTTCTGCAGAAAAGGACCTAGGGGTTACAGTGGACGAGAAGCTGGATATGAGTCAACAGTGTGCCCTTGTTGCCAAGAAGGCTAACGGCATTTTGGGCTGTATAAGTAGGGGCATTGCCAGCAGATCGAGGGACGTGATCATTCCCCTCTATTCGACATTGGTGAGGCCTCATCTGGAGTACTGTGTCCAGTTTTGGGCCCCACACTACAAGAAGGATGTGGAAAAATTGGAAAGAGTTCAGCGGAGGGCAACAAAAATGTTTAGGGGGCTGGAGCACATGACTTATGAGGAGAGGCTGAGGGAACTGGGATTCTTTAGTCTGCAGAAGAGAAGAATGAGGCGGGATTTGATAGCTGCTTTCAACTACCTGAAAGGGGGTTCCAAAGAGGATGGATCTAGACTGTTCTCAGTGGTACCAGATGACAGAACAAGGAGTAATGGTCTCAAGTAGCAGTGGGGGAGATTTAGGTTGGATATTAGGAAAAACTTTTTCACTAGGAGGCTGGTGAAGCACTGGAATGGGTTCCCTAGGGAGGTGTTGGAATCTCCTTCCTTAGAGATTTTTAAGGTCAGGCTTGACAAAGCCTTGGCTGGGATGATTTAGTTGGGAATTGGCCCTGCTTTGAGCAGGGGGTTGGACTAGATGACCTCCTGAGGTCCCTTCCAACCCTGAGATTCTATGATTCTATGATAAGTTATATTGAGTGTGAGGGTTTATCAGCCCAGGGCTTGGAGTCTCCTTTTGTCTCCCTGCTGGTTTCTCAGAGGCAGCCTGGCTTGGGGCCATTGCCCCTCTGCTATCCCAGGCCGTTCTGCCTCCCCTTCTCTCTCCATTCCCCTGCTTTAGAGCTGGGCTTGTTTTCTCGCTTGGTCCCAGCTGTGGGTGCCCGTGTCCATGACTGGCAGTACTGGCAGCTGCAGAGGGTGTGATCAGCCTGCTTCCCTGTAAGCAGGGAAGATTCTCCTCTCCATTGTGCCCATGCTCTGTAGGGGGTTTGTCAACCCTGTTACCGGATCATGCAAGTGTATCTAATGTGGCCGATTAACTGGGCCTGTAGGGCACGGGTACGAGAGGGTCTCAGTCTTTTCCCTCTGGTGTCTTGGGCCTGCTGATCTCTGCAGAATGCCCTGTCCAATCCTCCAACCTTCTAACTAAGAGCTAAGCATTTTAAACTGAGGCTGAGTTAAACATCCAAGACGGGTTTCAGAGTAGCAGCCGTGTTAGTCTGTATCCGCAAAAAGAACAGGAGTCCTTGTGGCACCTTAGAGACTAACACATTTATTTGAGCATAAGCTTTCAAGATGGGTGCCATGGGCCTGCTGCTCAGGGGGTCAAGGGCAATTTCAATCCCCATGTGTGTTTCCATTTTATTGATACTAGAACTCCCTCCTCTTTCACAGACCCTGGGTGCCCAGTGAATAGCCACTACAAGCTGTGTGAGCGTCCCTGCCAGGACCTGTGTGCCAGCTCCTGGCCTCCGCATCTGTGCAGCTCCCTGTGCTCCGAAGGGTGTTTCTGTAATGACGGGTACCTGTGGAGCGGGGATCAGTGTGTCCTGCCAGAGCACTGCGGCTGTGAGCACGACGGACACTACTACGGGGTGAGTTGCAACTTCATTCTCTGGACAATGCTGAGGAAACATGGCTGGATGGGCAAGTATAGACTCATTTTTCCCACTCAAGGAGCAAAGAGTCTCCTTTGTATCTAACTCTCGGGCCCTGCAGTGTGTGTTTCCACTTGAGGAGTCAAGCTTCTGCTTTCTTTCCCTCCCTCTCGCTTTCTTTTTATTATTGTTGTTCTTCTTTGTATTCTGATAGCACCCGGAGCCTAGTCACACAATAGGGCACCCTTGAAATAGGCACAGAACAAAGAGATGGTCCCTGGCCAAAACAGCTTACACCTTATATATAACGCAAGAGTCAACAAGGAGAGACAGACCAGGGAACACAAAGAAATAATCAGACAATTCTGTTTGCATAAGTGCCCTCCTCCTGCCTAAGCATGTTTTCTGGACTCAGGGCATGTCCCAGAGCTAAAGAGCCCTGATAAATCTCGCATTTCCTTCTGTGTGTCTCTATCCCATTTGCTCGAGTGGTTTGTTTTTGTGACATTTTGCTGATGATGACCATTTCCCTCTCTCTCTCTCTCTCTCCATCCCAGGTTGGGGACTTTCTCTGGCTCTCTGATTGCACCCAAAGGTGCAGCTGTGACGCCTCTTCTACTTTCTGGTGTGTCCCCGCCAGCTGTCACCCCGGCCAGCAGTGTGCTGTGAAGGACGGGAAGTTGGGCTGCCAGAGCCAGCTGACCACCTGCACGGTGACAGGCGACCCTCACTACTTCACCTTCGATGGGGCTGTGGCCCATTTCCAGGGCACGTGCGCCTACGAGATCTCACACACCTGCAACTCCTCCCTCGACTTCTCCTTCCGGGTGGTGGCCGCAAACAGGAATTTCCGGAATCCCCGGGTCTCCTTCATTTACCGAGTGGAACTTTGGCTCAGAACTGGCCACTTTAATTCCCACGTCGTTCTGGAGCGAGGCAAAGACGTTCTGGTGAGTTGAGCACTTTGACCCATTAGCAGAAAGGACAAAGGAGAAACAGCCACAACTATCCATCTCTCATAGGTGTTTATCTGGCTCCCATCGCCATAGGATCCGAGCGCCTCCTGTTCTTGAAATCATTTAACCTCACAACCCTCCTGTGAGGCATGGAAGTGCTATTATCCCCATTTCACAGATGGGGAAACTGAGGTGCAGATTTCAAGATCTTCTATGATTTCTGTAGGAGTTAGGTACCTACGTACCTTTGAGTATCAGCACTAGAGAGACTAAGCTGCTAATAGCTGCCCAATGGGTTTTTCAGAGCACCAAGGCACTTATGAAAACCCCATTAGTGTCTATCTGCTTCTTTAGGGGCTGACATACCTTTTGAAAATCTGGCCTTAAGGGACTTGCCCAAGGTCACACACTGTCTGTGGCAGACCCAGGACTTGAACCCTGGCCTCCTAGCAGCCAGCCCATTCAATTTCTACCCTACCACAAGGCAAATAATGGGAGACATTTTTGTTAAGGTCATTTGTCCAAGGGGAAGCAGGGCTTCGGTTGGGATTGTCCTGAGAGCGCCTCTCCCTCTAGCCGTGCGCTGGGACTCACCTTGGATAACCACCTGCCCCCTCTGGATTTATTGGCCTTCAGCTTCTGCTCTTTGTCAGCTTTGTGCCTGGACTCAGCGCCTCCTCCCTGGGGAGAGGTCATTTCACCTTGGTGATTTACAAAGGCATGAGGCAGCCCTGTGCTTCCCGGTGCAGACTGTCTGCATCGGAGGTGGGGAGGTCACAGCATGGCTGGGGAGAGCAGGCTCTGGAGATGCTACCCCATCCCAGCGCGTACAGGCAGGCAGGGGTGAGGAATGGGTGTAGCCTTGACAGCGCTCCCAGCGCACTGGCCAGGAGAGCTAAGCTGTACAGAGAGATGACGGGTATAGACTGACAGCGGATTGCTTCCCCCTTTGCTCCCGGCAGTAGATCAGTTGTGCCTCTGAGAGTCACCAGCCACTGCGTGGTCAGTCCCCGTACTGGCATAGCCCCTTACTCTGGCCAGACTGTGAGATTCCAGTCCTTGTAAAAAGTTACAGCACACGGACTTTGTCTGCTGCTTGCCTCTTCTTGTGTCCTTTTGAGATCGATATTTGATAGATCTAGCGCCTCAGATACCAGGGCTGCCACTGTCCAGCAACTTCCATGTGGTTTTATGGCTGGAAATATTCTTTATCGTGCTGCAATGGAAAATCCCCTCTGTAATTCCTTGGGAATCGTTCTGTTACCTAGTCAGGAGCATACTCCCCAGTCCCAGCCCACCTCCCGTCCTGTTTCAGGTTGATGGCACAAAGACCCCTTTACCGGCCCAGCTGGGACCCGTGGCCAACATCACCAGGGTGAAAAACATGGTGACTCTGAAAGCAGGCGCCAACGTGGAGATCCAGTTTAATGGCCGCCATGCCTTGTTTGTCCGTGTGGGCCCGGAGTATCGGGAGCAGCTGTGCGGGATGTGTGGGAACTTCAATGGGGATCGCAGGGATGATATAATCCTGCCCAATGGGGAGAGAGCTTCGAACGACGCAGAGTTTGGGAATGCCTGGACCTCTGACATCAGCCCACCAAGGTGTGTTTGTTATCTGTTGATCTTCCCTGCTTTGTTGGTGACTGCCTGTTTCCATGGCCACATCTGTTCTTCTCCCTACGCTTTGTTGCTCTAGATTATCGTCTCTTTCTCTGTTCAGTATATTGTCATGGCAGCATCTCCCCTTCCATTCCCATCTGGCAAGCATAGAACACATGCCTTTGTCAATAAATTATTGATCTCTGTTTCTTTATACTCTACTCATTGTTCTTTACTCAGGGAGAAAATATCTTTACCTGAGAAAGGTTTAAAGGGTCCCTATTGAAGCTGAGATGGTTAAATGTTACCCTGGAAAAGGTCCAGAGAAGGGCAATGAAAAAGATTAGGGCTGTTCCCATATGAGGGGAGATTAAAACCAGGGATTGTTCCACTTAGAAAAGAGACGGCTAAAGGGGAATATGAAAATCATGAATGGTATGGAGAAAATGAATAGGGACCTGTTATTTATCCCTTCACATAACAAGAACTAGGGTTCACCTGATGAAATTAATGTGTCAGGTTTAAAAAAAAAAAAAAAAAGGAGGTACTTTTTCACACAACACGCAGGGTTTGTTGTGAAGGCCAGAAGTATAACTGGATTGAAAAATTAATTAGATAAGTTCCTGGAGGATAAGTCAGCAAGTTAAAGAAGTATGAATTGGATGAATGGACAATAGGGTGAATAGAAAGCTGGCTAGATCGCTGGGCTCAACAGGTAGTGATCAACGGCTCGATGTCTAGTTGGCAGCCGGTATCAAGCAGAGTGCCCCAAGGGTCGGTCCTGGGGCCGGTTTTGTTCAACATCTTCATTAATGATCTGGATGTTGGGATGGATTACACCCTCAGCAAGTTCGTGGATGACACTAAAATGGGGAATAGGTAGATATGCTGGAGGGTAGGGATAAGGTCCAGGTTAACCTAGACAAATTGGAGGATTGGACCAAAATAAATCTGATGAGGTTCAACAAGGACAAGTGCAGAGTCCTCCACTTAGGAAGGAAGAATCCCAGACACTGCTACAGGCTGGGGACCCAGACACTGCTACAGAATCCCAGACACTGCTACAGGCTGGGGACCGACTGGCTAAGCGGCAGTTCTGCAGAAAAGGACCTAGGGGTTACAGTGGACGAGAAGCTGGCTATGAGTCAGCAGTGTGCCCTTGTTGCCAAGAAGGCCAACGGCATATTGGGCTGCATTAGTAGGAGCATTGCCAGCAGATCGAGGGAAGAGAAGGATGTGGAAAAATTGGAAAAAGTCCAGCAGAGGGCAACAAAAATGCTTAGGGGGCTGGAGCACATTATTTATGAGGAGAGGCTGAGGGAACTGGGCTTATTTAGTCTGCAGAAGAGAAGAGTGAGGGGGGATTTGATAGCAGCTTTCAACTGTCTGAAGGGAGGTTCCAAAGAGGATGGAGCTCGGCTGTTCTCAGTGGTGGCAGATGACAGAACAAGGAGCAATGGTCTCAAGTTGCAGTGGGGGAGGTTTAGGTTGGATATTAGGAAAAACTATTTCACTACGAGGGTGGTGAAGCACTGGAATGGGTTATCTAGGGAGGTGGTGGAATCTCCATCCTTAGATGTTTTTAAGGCCCGGCTTGAAAAAGCCCTGGCTGGGATGATTTAGTTGAGATCGGTCCTGCTTTGAGGAGGGGGTTGGACTAGATACCTCCTGAGGTCTCTTCCAACCCTGATATTCTATGATTCTATAATAAATCCATCCATGGCTAATAACCAAGATAGTTAGGGATGCAACCCCATGCTCTGGGTGTCCCTCAACCTCCAACTGTCAGATGCTGGTACTGGACGACCGGGGATCACTCGATAATTGCCCTGTTCTGTTCACTCCCTCTGAAGCATCTGTCACTGGCCCCTGTCAGAAAGGATCCTTGGCTAGATGGACCATTGGTCTGACCCATTATGGCCGTTCTACAGGACAATACTTGGTGCTCCGGATTATAAGTGCATATCTCACCTACCCTCCGCCATCCCTGTCTGCTCCCCTCTTGTGTCAGGCACAGCATTACTCTACAGACGAATGCTGCTCTCACAAAACTTCAGAGAACAGCATTTGTTCCTATTCTCATGTCTTGGCTGTTTATGATGGTGAAGCAAAGGAAAGGTCTCTTGTTCTGCAAGATTCCCCCTCACTGCAAGAGGACTTCCAATGTCCCCTGCAAGATATCACAGGCTTCCACCAGTTCCCCCTGCAGGGGAATTGCACTTTTGTGGCAGGAACCCCCGTTTCCCTTTAAGAGCCCAATTCAGAAATGAGCCCTGTCAGCTGGTTGAAAAGAGCAGGTCTGTGGATCAGGAACAGCTTGTATTAGGGAAACTCCCATAGATTCATAGATTCTAGGACTGGAAGGGACCTCGAGAGGTCATCGAGTCCAGTCCCCTGCCCTCATGGCAGGACCAAATACTGTCTAGACCATCCCTGACAGACATTTATCTAACCTACTCTTAAATATCTCCAGAGATGCAGATTCCACAACCTCCCTAGGCAGTTTATTCCAGTGTTTAACCACCCTGACTGTTAGGAACTTTTTCCTAATGTCCAACCTAAACCTCCCTTGCTGCAATTTAAGCCCATTGCTTCTTGTTCTATCCTTAGAGGCTAAGATGAACAAGTTTTCTCCCTCCTCCTTATGACACCCTTTTAGATACCTGAAAACTGCTATCATGTCCCCTCTCAGTCTTCTCTTCTCCAGACTAAACAAACCCAATTCTTTCAGCCTTCCTTCATAGGTCATGTTCTCTAGACGTTTAATCATTCTTGTTGCTCTTCTCTGGACCCTCTCCAATTTCTCCACATCTTTCTTGAAATGCGGTGCCCAGAACTGGACACAATACTCCAGTTGAGGCCTAACCAGCACAGAGTAGAGCGGAAGAATGACTTCTCGTGTCTTGCTCACAACACACCTGTTAATGCATCCCAGAATGATTGCTTTTTTTGCAACAGGATCACATTGTTGACTCATATTTAGCTTGTGGCACAGTTCTCCTTTTCCTTCCCCCCTGAACCGAATCTGCTCCCCCACATCACAGGTGGGAGCCACAGAGAGAGGAACTGATGCAGTAAGACAAGGACAATTGTCAGGAATTTGCCTCTGTGCATGTCCTGACTCTTTAGCAAAATGCCTCTTGATAAACTGCCGTGTAACTGTTATTGATGTGACACTTCCAGGTGTAAGAATGACACTGGCTTCACTGAGCCCTGTCCAGAATTGTACGAGGTTGAGCAAGTGTGTGGGATCCTAACGAACCGCACCGGCCCGTTTGCTGAGTGTCACTGGCACGAGAGCCCAGCCCCTTACTACGAGGCCTGTGTCTACGACCTCTGCCAGTACGGATGGGGCAATCGCATGCTGTGCGCAGCCGTCGACTCCTATGAAGAGACGTGCGCTATTCACGGCGTGAAGACAGGTCCCTGGGGAGAAGCGACTGGATGTGGTAAGCAATAAGGGGCTTTGCTTGTATTCAGCATTAGTTACACTCTTCCGAACAGCCTGGAACAGACAAGATCTAGAATGAGCTACTTATTCTATCCATGCAATGCAGGGGGCAGCATAATTGGTCCCCCGGTGCCTCTGCCTGAGGTTACGGGGCAGCTAATTTGAATGCCAGGATGGAGTCTGTCTTCACACCCCAACATTATGGGGCCGCAGGAGCCCAAACCGCACAACATGGAGCAGCACAAAGAGAAGCCCCACGCAGCCCGTGTGCAACGCAAATGTACTAATCCCACAATTCCGCAGATAAGAGCGTGGGGAAAAGACCTTCCCAGTCCCAAATCAGAGTTTTTATACAGAGTGAGCTAAAGAATGGCCCTGTGAGCCAGTGGCCTGGGGTAGCAGCCATTAATCTGGGGCTGTAGAGGTTGCTGTTATGCCTGGGTACGGCAGAGGCCGGCATAACACAGCAGGGCAGTGGGGGACTTGCTGCAAGTGAACAGGAGACATGGTGTGCACGGCCCCAGTATCTGGTCCTGCCATGCGGGCAGGGGACTGGACTCGATGACCTCTCGAGGTCCCTCCCAGTCCTAGAGTCTATGTGTCTATGAATCTCAGTGGTATAGAAGGGAGAGGCTCCAGCCCAGCAGAAGGGTTCTCTACGGGGCACAGGGCATAGGCAGCGGCGCTGGCTCGCTCCTTCCCTGCCCTCTCTGGGAGACGTTCACCCCCATGTGATGGACCAGCCCAAGGCCTAGACCCGACTTGTGTCCCACTGACACCTTCAAAATAGGATTTAACTCAGTGGTGCCCAAACGTTTCCTCTTGCCAGTACCGGAATGTGCCGGCGCTCCCGCAGCTCGGGAGCGGAGTCGCGGCCAGGCCGGGGGCTGCGGCCGGAGGGGCAGGGGCCAGGAGCTGGTGACCGAGCCACAGCCAAGAACAGAGCCATGGCTGCAGCTACGGTCGGCAGCTCGGGCCGAGGCCCCAGCCGAGCTGGTGGCAGAGCGTGCTGGTGGCACTCCCTCCCCGCTCCTCCGTGGGGGCTGGCCCGTGCCCCCCCGATGTTGCTCCGCACCCCGCTAGCAGGGCGCACCCTGCAGTTTGGGGACGACTGATTTAAGTGCTTGGGTGACCCCCGCACAGGGGCCAGTTTCACCCGGAGAGGACGGGGGCAAGGTGTTGGCTGCCTCCCCCTTAAAGCATCAGCATTCTGTGTCTCCTACGCCAATGACTCCGTCTTCATAGTCGGAAGGTGGAGATGCAAACCCTGCAGCCGCCTGAGCGCCCATCTCGTGTTCCTGGGTCACAGCGGCTTTTTACATCTAGAAGGCGGTTGCCAATACAGGGGTGGAAGTTCCCAAACCCTGTGCACTAGGGATTAACCCTAGCAAATGGGACAAGAGTCTTCTGCATTGTCTTCTGGTGACTCTTTTCCCTCTATCCTAGACACCACCTGCCAAGCCAGTAATTATTATGACTTCTGTGGCCCTGCCTGCCCTGCCTCTTGTGCCAACCTTAGTGCACCCCTGCTCTGCACCAAGCCCTGCGTGGCGGGATGCTTCTGTAGGGAAGGGTATGTTCTGGACGCTGGACGCTGTGTGCCTGTGAGCCAGTGCGGCTGCACGTTGAATGGTCAGTATCACCAGCTGGGAGAGGAGGTGATCCTGACAGACACCTGCAGCAGGAAATGCAGCTGCCGGCAGCCTGCCCAGCCCATGCAGTGCCAGGATCATGCCTGTGGGGCTCTGGAGATATGTAAAGTTGTGGATGGCGTCCGAGGCTGTTACCCTGTGAAGTTTGGCACCTTATGGGTGTTCGGCCACCCACACTACACCACGTTTGACGGAGTCATGTTTGATTATCAAGGAGCCTGCAAGTACACCCTGAGCAAGTACTGTGGCCCCCCGGGGAGCCTCCCCGACTTCACCATCAAAGTGGTGAACGAGCCGAAAAGCTCCATTGCAGTGTCCTGGGCGCGCCTGGTGGAGCTCAACGTCTACGGGGAGCGTATTGCTATAGCTGGGGGACAGTACGGCCAGGTGCAGGTAAGAGCATTTCATAGCTCAGCCCAGAAATGATCAGGTGAGAAAGCAAAAGCCCTGGACAGTCTTGTGGGGGGAGAAGACCCGCGCACTGTCCCCTTAGATGTGTTTGGGGGGAAAGCAGGATGTTGAGGTGTCTTACCTCCCACTGTGACTTTGAGATGCTGTCCAAGTGAAGCGGGGTCAGTGTCCCAAAGCCGTTAGTAGGGCAGCAACTTTGATCAAAGCCATATGGGGCCGCGCAGGTGAACCCTGCATCCACGCTGCCCCCCGCCACATCTCGCACGCTGCCATGAACGTCGGGCCTCATTGCCACGGGAGAGACCGGCAGGCAGTTCATGGACAGCTTGAAAGGTAAAGGCCCAGTGAGGCATCAATTCTCACTGACCCCCAGGTGTGCAGGAACACAGACCCAGATGTGATGTGACACAGTGTGTGCAGTGACTAAGGATGCCTAGAGATGTACAGCAAAATAGGAAACCTTGCACTGCCATCACCAGGGACTCTAAACCGACCCCTCGGGGACCCGGGGCGGCTGCCTAGAGAGAACCAGAGCTTCCCTGTCAGCTGCAGGCAACTTTGTGCTTTTTCAGGTAATTCCCCAGCCTACAGTCAGAGAAATTCTGAAGGTCTGAATGCCAAGCTCAGCCAGGCAAACAGTGCAGCCAAACCCCATGTCCCAGTCACACTTAGATCCAAGGGCTCAGACCACAGGCCAGCTGGGAAATAGCTCTGAGCCAGAAATGCACAGTGGGGTTTGGCATGACAGCGAATGGCCCATGTCTCGCTTTCTCCCTAGGTGAACGGATCCCTGGTCAATCTGCCTCTGGTCCTTGCATCAGGCAAACTCTACGCCTATTTCAGCGGCTCGTCTGCTGTGCTCCAGACGGATTTTGGCCTCTCTGTGTCCTACGACTGGTCCCACTCTGTGTCGGTTTCTGTTTCTGAGATCTACTTTGGGTCACTGTGTGGACTCGGTGGGGATTTCAATGGGAACCAGAGCGATGATTTCCGGACCCCAAACGGTTCTGTGGTTCCTGATGCCGTCACCTTTGGCAACAGCTGGAAGGATGCTGACTCCCCTTTTCACTGCACGGCTGTTGGGCTCCCAGCCCAATGTAATGAAGTGGAACTAGCCCAGTACAGATCTCAGCGCTACTGTGGGGTCATCACAGATACTACTGGGCCTTTTAAAGAGTGTAACCAGCCGGTTGATGCTCAGGTCCTCCTGGAGAGCTGCGTGAGGGATGTGTGTGTGACTCGGAGCAGCCGTGAGACCCTGTGTCAAGTGCTTCGCAGTTATGCCCAGCGGTGCCAAAGTCGTGGCATTGCCATTGAGCCATGGAGACAGCAGGCTGGGTGCGGTAAGTAGATGATTCCAAATACTAGGAGAATCTTTGTTAGTTTTAGCCCCCATATCTTTCTCCTTTATGTACCCACTCAAGCACTGGGCTGGGCCTTAGTGGTCTGGCCACTCTCTGTTCTTATCTTTCCTCCATTTTTATTCCTGCCTAGGAAGATCCCCTGCAGTGTTTCTCCCGTATTTCTAAACACTCCTTTCTTTCTTTCAGAGCTAACCTGCCCCGCCAACAGCCACTATGAGCTCTGTGGACCTTCCTGCCCGGCCTCTTGTGCCCACCCAGCTGTGCCCTCCCGCTGCCGGACTGCGTGTGAAGAAGGGTGCCAGTGTGACCCTGGCTTTGTGCTGAGTGGCACTGACTGTGTGCCTCGGGAGCAGTGCGGCTGCACCCACAATGGCAGATACCACCTGGCAGGGGAAAGCTTCTGGGAAGGAGAAAATTGCCAGAGATTGTGCAGATGTGATGGCTCCTCCCACGCTGTCCAGTGCTCCCGCTCTGCCTGTGCACTGGGGGAATTCTGTGGCACTCGAAAGGGGGTTTATGGATGCCACGAACGAACCAACGGCATCTGCTGGGCTTCTGGGCTGCCCCATTACACTACGTTTGATGGGAAGCGATACGATTTCCAGGGCACCTGCAGATATGTCTTTGCTGAAGTGTGTGGGGCATCCCAGTCCTTACCCTTCTTCAGAGTGGAAGTGAAGAACGGAAACCTGCCCCATGCTCCTGTGGCTGTGACCTCGGAGGTGTTTGTCCTTGTGAACAGGACTGAGATCCATCTGCAGAGAGGGCAGCACGGGACAGTCAAGGTAATTCCATGGGGCTAGCGCTCTCTGGGAAAGCACTGTATCACCATCTGTGGAGATTTAACCAGCACTATCACTCAGAACTTCCTGAAACTGTCACAATTCATGCCATGTCTACACTCGTGAGCTTACCGCGACACAGCGGTACCGATGCAACTGCTCTGTGCCGACAGGAAAGCTCTCTCCCATCGAAATAATTAAACTACCCCCAACCAGCGGCAGTAGCTATGTCGGCATGAGAAGCTCTCCCACCGACATAGCGCTGTCCTCACCAGCGCTTATGTCAGTGTAACTTATGTCAGTCTGGGAGGAGGTTTTTTCACACCCCTGAGTGAGACAAGTTTTTCCGACATAAGTGGTTGTATAGACATAGCTTCAGGCTGAGATATTCCATGCCTGTCTCTGCCGGAGGAAACTGCTGGTGTAACATTTGATCTGAAAAAGTTTAGCTATTTATTCAAACAAGAAAAATGAACCCCCCCCCCCAAGAATTTTCCTATTACAAACAGTTATTTCAGAGCTGATTTGAGCATGTCTAGTGTCAAAGCAGCTGGGGAGAGAACAGTGAAATTGACCTGGGCACTAGTCACCATTAAGGAGAATTGTCTTTGAGAGTACTGATGAAATTAGCTCTTTAGCTGTCTGAAAATCGCACCTCACCCACATTCAGTACCTGCGGGATGATTTTTGCTCCTTTATCAATGCCCCAAATGAAGGAAAGTTGTGCTGTGCATGGATCTTAGCTGTATAGCATTCAGAGGAGTGCAGTCTAAACCACTGCACACTTGCCAAGGTGCAAACAACAGTGCCACCTGCTAGGGTGCGCATGGACTGGATTGTGCTAGGTCTTCTTCAAGCAACCTCGGAAAGCAGGGCTGAGGGGGGAAAGGAAAGAGGCCAGTGCTCAGTTTGACTCACTGCACACCTGGTGTAGGAATGACTTTCATGGACCCCGTCTGGCACACAAAGGTCAGTACGCTGCGGGAGAGGATGGCCACATGTGGAGGTTCGGAAATTGAATGATGAGAAGTAGTGATTAAAGGCTGTATGAACAGGCACATGCCCGGGGGAGTGTAGTTTGGCTTGCGCATACACCCTGAAGCTTAGCACTTCCTGACATGTCAGTGCCTTGCTGTGCATGCTTCCCCACCCTCGCTGGTTTTATGCAATAGAAATTAAAGAGGGAGGGGAAAGACGTCTTCATTATTCGTCTTGCTTTGGGCCTAGAAGCCCTCGTCATGTTGTGCTCGGTGCTATACAAACACAAAACAAAAAGACGTCCAAGCTTAATTCTCCTACCTACGCCCTCCCTGCCCACACACCCCTTCAAATGCTCCGGGGTTGTTTCTTACAGCAAATTGTCCTATGCAGCTACAGGGAGAAGATGGGTTTAATAGCTCTCTGCTGGTCAGATTACAGTGGGATTTCCCCTAAACTCCTCACCCATCACCAACTCTGCCTGCCACTGCCCTGTTGTTTTACGGTGTGTGAGGGATCCACCCCCTGGATTAATCTCTTTGGTGCTGTTTTCCCCCAATCAGATCGCTGGAGTGACTGTGACCCTCCCGGTGAATGTTAAAACACTAGGAGTTGCCATTTATCAGCATGGGCTGTACACGGTGCTGCAGACTCCCTTTGGGCTCAGGGTGAGCTACGACCTGGCCCACAGCCTCTTCGTCGGCCTCCCCCCCGAGTACCGAGGCCAGACCTGTGGGCTGTGCGGGAACTTCAATGGGGCTGCTGAGGATGATTTTGTGACGCGTAACGGCTCCCTAGGGAAGGATGCCTTCCACTTCGCTGCAGACTGGAAGTCGGAGGATGTCCCTGGCTGTGACGACGGCTGCTCTGATTCCTGCCCTGGGTGTGAAGAGGAGGAAAGTCTGGTGCAGTCCAAGTCCCGGTGCTGGGTGATCCAGGACCCTGATGGGCCGTTCTCCGCTTGCCACTCCCAGATTGACCCAGGCCACTATCTGTCTGATTGCATCTTTGACCTGTGTGTGTCAGGAGGGGAGAGCAGTGCCCTGTGCGAGTCCATTCAGACATACGCAGCCGCCTGCCAGAGAGCGAATGTCTCCATCTCACCTTGGAGGAGCGAGTCTTTCTGTGGTAAGCAGAGACCATGTTTGTGTCTTGCTTTTTAAATGGAAAGTGTCTCATTTGTGACTTGAGATGTGGCCACAAACAATGGCCGGTGATGTCACCTGTCAGGAGCCACTGGCTCCTAAGAACATACAGGTCGAGTGCTTGTTCCTCAAACATCTGAGCACAGCAGTGAATGCCCAGTGGTCACCAGCTTCACATCCCAGCTTAGCTTGAACATCCGTTAACAGAACGACCCAACTTGGGTCAGTTTCACTCACCTGCTGCCTGAGAAAAATGGCACCAAAGCTATTTGCCAGGGGAGGAGGAGAGGCAGGAGCGCCCCTCGCCAAGGAGACGTGAGTTGAGGAAGAGGAGAAAGAAAAGGGTGGGGATAGCTCAGTGGTTGGAGCATTGGCTTACTAAACCCAGGGTTGTAAGCCCAATCCCTAAGGGGGCCACCTAGGGATCTGGGGCAAAAAATCAGTACTTAGTCCTGCTAATGAAGGCAGGGGGCTGCACTCAGTGACCTTTCAGGGTCCCTTCCATCTCTATGAGATAGGTATAGCTCCATATTATTTTTTATTATTAAAGAGAGGGAGCGAGAGCGCGCTCCCCTTCTCCTTTCCAGCAGTCTGCAAGGGAGGCTTCACATTTATCAGATGCCAATGGCAGCAGCTGCTACAAAAAGATGGAGCCCACAGACAGCCCCCTGGTAGGAATCCCAGCTCCCTTTCCCAGCAGGTGGGGGATGGTTTCCTACTAGGGTGTTGCCCTGGCGCCTTGCAGTGGTGGGTGGGGGGAGAATGGGATGCTTCTTTTGTACCTACAAGCTGGTTTAGCCCCCCCGGCTGGTAGGTGTCTGGCAAAGTTCTCCCGCCCTGTCCTAGTGGCTTTGCTCACTTCAGCTCCCGGAAACATCCTGAACTGGGCAGGACTGCCAAGGCCCTCTATCCCCTGCTGTGAATTCTGGGCTCGCCAGCTGGTGCCTTTTCATACCTTGTTCTGGAAATGCCAAGCGCCTCTCCCCGGGATTAACACTGGATCTTTTCCCTTCCTGCTCCTTTCTCTTTGCCAGCCCCAGGATGCCCAGCAAACAGTCACTACGAGCTCTGCGAGCCCCCCTGCCGGGACTCCTGTGCACGCCGCTTGATCCAGGCTCACTGCAGCCGTCTGTGTGCCGAAGGCTGTTTCTGCAACGACGGGTACCTGCGCAGCGGGGCCAGCTGCGTTCCAGAGAAGCAGTGCGGCTGCGTGCACAACGGGCTGCACTACCCGGTGAGTTTCCTGGCGGGCGCTTTCCTGGCTCCAGTGTACTGAGGAGACCTTTTGGCAAAACAGTTTTTTCCATCAGAAAATGCAATTTTCACCTTTTAGTGTCAAAATCAAAATGTTTTGTCGGAACATGTCGATTTCAACAAAACTGCGTTGGTTACGTCATCATTTGGTTCATTTCATTTTGACATACATTAAACTATTTCCTTGAATGTCTTCACGGTTCTAATATTGAATGTGCTATAAATATTGTGGTAAATATATTATGATGTTTTACATGATCTAAACAAAATTACCTTAGTGAAACAAAACAATTTGACATGACCTAAACAAAACATTTTGATGGCTCCAAATCCATTTTTCTGGAATCTTCATTTTGCAGGAAACTTCAGCATTTAGTTCAGTTTGGAATGAAAACTAAGTTCCAAATGTTGGACGTTCGCATGGAACGGAAATCCCGTTTTCCGACCAGCTCTGCTACTGAGCCCCGTGGGAGGTGTCCAATTGACAGGGAAAGCCACAGAGAAACCTGGATAAACTCTCTGTTACTTCACTCACCTCTGTGGCTGCTTCGGTCACATCACCAGAGCTTTTAACCAGGGGATAGATCCTACATCTGCATGGCCTAAGTGCACCCTTGTAGAGCAATGGGATTCCATGTGGATGTGCTAATCTACCCATGTCCCTGGGCCAGCCAACTCTCATGCACCCCCTCGTGGTCTAGGGTCATGCTACAGGCAGCCTGCCTCAGTTTCCCCTCTTGTTCCAATAAAACTTCCCTTCAGGTTTTTGCTTGGTCAAAAATTCCCCTCCTTGGGGACTAGGTTTATTAATGTAAAAGAACCACAAATAAAACTCAAAATCCCAAACAGAATCCACAATGCAGGGTTTCTCCTCCTCCCTCAAGGCCTTACTGCGTGGGGCCTTTGCAGGCTCTCCCCTGCTTGGTCAGGGTCTCTCCCAGACTCCCCTGGTCTCAGGGTCTTCCTGGTAGGTGCCTTTCCTCACTCTCTGCAGACTCTCTCACAGCCACGGCTGCCCTTCCTAGGGAATTACCGATTCACTCCTGGTGGGGCTCGTTCTGTCGCTAGGGCTGGCTAGCCCCAGCCCTTAAGGGGCAAGTCACCTGTCACCTGCAGCACCTTCTTGGACTGGGAACTAATCTCTGATTTAGGATTTGGGGTATTTCCCTTCTTTCCACCCCATCCTTCCTTCTACAGCTACGCTCTGCTGACTGGTTTCTGTCTGTTACCCCTGCAGGTTGGGGACCGGGTCTGGCTCTCTGGTTGCCAGGAAAGGTGCAGCTGTGACGGCCATTTCCATTTTCATTGCGTCCCCGCCAGCTGTCACCCCGGCCAGCAGTGTGCTGTGAAGGACGGGAAGTTGGGCTGCCAAAGCCAGCTGACCACCTGCACGGTGACAGGGGACCCTCACTACTTCACCTTCGATGGGGCTGTGGCCCATTTCCAGGGCACGTGCGCCTACGAGATCTCACACACCTGCAACTCCTCCCTCGACTTCTCCTTCCGGGTGGTGGCCGCAAACAGGCACCGCAGGAATCGCCGGGTCTCTTTCGTGTCTCGGGTGGACGTCTGGCTCGAGAGAGGGGAGCAGAATGCGCACGTTGTCCTAGGGGACAGCAAGGTTGCTGAGGTGAGCGTGGAGATATTTGAAATGAGCTCCAGCCCCAGAGAGCCCTCCCTGTCCGACCCCAGCACAGCCCGCTAATGAACGCTGCTCCCCAGGGGATCCCAGCCCCCCACCCCTCCGACCCCAGCACAGACCCTGCTAGTGAATGCTGCTCCCCAGGGGATCCCAGTCCCCCACCCCTCTGATCCCAGCACAGACCCTGCTAGTGAACGCTGCTCCCCAGGGGATCCCAGCCCCCCCCACCCCTCCGACCCCAGCACAGCCCCTGCTAGTGAATGCTGCTCCCCAGGGGATCCCAGCCCCCCCCCTCCGACCCCAGCACAGCCCCTACTAGTGAACGCTGCTCCCCAGGGGATCCCAGCTCCCCACCCCTCTGATCCCAGCACAGACCCTGCTAGTGAACGCTGCTCCCCAGGGGATCCCAGCCCCCCACCCCTCTGATCCCAGCACAGACACTGCTAGTGAACGCTGCTCCCCAGGGGATCCCAGCTCCCCACCCCTCTGATCCCAGCACAGCCCGCTAATGAACGCTGCTCCCCAGGGGATCCCAGCCCCCCACCCCTCTGATCCCAGCACAGACCCTGCTAGTGAACGCTGCTCCCCAGGGGATCCCAGCCCCCCACCCCTCCGACCCCAGCACAGCCCCTGCTAGTGAACGCTGCTCCCCAGGGGATCCCAGCCCCCCACCCCTCCGACCCCAGCACAGCCCCTGCTAGTGAACACTGCTCCCCAGGGGATCCCAGCCCCCCACCCCCCACCCCTCCGACCCCAGCACAGCCCCTACTAGTGAACGCTGCTCCCCAGGGGATCACAGCCCCTCACCCCTCTGATCCCAGCACAGACCCTGCTAGTGAACGCTGCTCCCCAGGGGATCCCAGCCCCCACCCCTCTGATCCCAGCACAGACCCTGCTAGTGAACGCTGCTCCCCAGGGGATCCCAGCCCCCCACCCCCCACCCCTCCGACCCCAGCACAGCCCCTACTAGTGAACGCGGCTCCCCAGGGGATCACAGCCCCTCACCCCTCTGATCCCAGCACAGACCCTGCTAGTGAACGCTGCTCCCCAGGGGATCCCAGCCCCCCCCTCACCCCTCCGACCCCAGCACAGCCCCTGCTAGTGAACGCTGCTCCCCAGGGGATCCCAGCCCCTCACCCCTCTGATCCCAGCACAGCCCCTGCTAGTGAACGCTGCTCCCCAGGGGATCCCAGCTCCCCACCCCTCTGATCCCAGCACAGCCCCTGCTAGTGAACGCTGCTCCCCAGGGGATCCCAGCCCACCCCACCCCTCCGACCCCAGCACAGCCCCTGCTAGTGAACGCTGCTCCCCAGGGGATCCCAGCCCCTCACCCCTCCGAAACCAGCACAGCCCCTACTAGTGAACGCTGCTCCCCAGGGGATCACAGCCCCTCACCCCTCTGATCCCAGCACAGACCCTGCTAGTGAACGCTGCTCCCCAGGGGATCCCAGCCCCCCACCCCTCTGATCCCAGCACAGCCCCTGCTAGTGAACGCTGCTCCCCAGGGGATCCCAGCCCCCCACCCCTCTGATCCCAGCACAGACCCTGCTAGTGAACGCTGCTCCCCAGGGGATCCCAGCCCCCCACCCCTCCGACCCCAGCACAGCCCCTGCTAGTGAACGCTGCTCCCCAGGGGATCCCAGCCCCCCCTCACCCGTCCGACCCCAGCACAGCCCCTACTAGTGAACGCTGCTCCCCAGGGGATCCCAGCTCCCCACCCCTCTGATCCCAGCACAGCCCCTGCTAGTGAACGCTGCTCCCCAGGGGATCCCAGCCCCCCACCCCTCTGATCCCAGCACAGCCCCTGCTAGTGAACGCTGCTCCCCAGGGGATCCCAGCCCCCCACCCCTCTGATCCCAGCACAGCCCCTGCTAGTGAACGCTGCTCCCCAGGGGATCCCAGCCCCCCACCCCTCCGATCCCAGCACAGCCCCTGCTAGTGAACGCTGCTCCCCAGGGGATCCCAGCACCTCACCCCTCTGATCCCAGCACAGCCCCTGCTAGTGAACGCTGCTCCCCAGGGGATCCCAGCCCCTCTCCTCTCCGACCCCAGCACAGCCCCTACTAGTGAACGCTGCTCCCCAGGGGATCCCAGCCCCCCACCCCTCTGATCCCAGCACAGCCCCTGCTAGTGAACGCTGCTCCCCAGGGGATCCCAGCCCCCCCCTCACCCCTCCGACCCCAGCACAGCCCCTGCTAGTGAACGCTGCTCCCCAGGGGATCCCAGCCCCTCACCCCTCTGATCCCAGCACAGCCCCTGCTAGTGAACGCTGCTCCCCAGGGGATCCCAGCTCCCCACCCCTCTGATCCCAGCACAGCCCCTGCTAGTGAACGCTGCTCCCCAGGGGATCCCAGCCCACCCCACCCCTCCGACCCCAGCACAGCCCCTGCTAGTGAACGCTGCTCCCCAGGGGATCCCAGCCCCTCACCCCTCCGAAACCAGCACAGCCCCTACTAGTGAACGCTGCTCCCCAGGGGATCACAGCCCCTCACCCCTCTGATCCCAGCACAGACCCTGCTAGTGAACGCTGCTCCCCAGGGGATCCCAGCCCCCCACCCCTCTGATCCCAGCACAGCCCCTGCTAGTGAACGCTGCTCCCCAGGGGATCCCAGCCCCCCACCCCTCTGATCCCAGCACAGACCCTGCTAGTGAACGCTGCTCCCCAGGGGATCCCAGCCCCCCACCCCTCCGACCCCAGCACAGCCCCTGCTAGTGAACGCTGCTCCCCAGGGGATCCCAGCCCCCCCCTCACCCGTCCGACCCCAGCACAGCCCCTACTAGTGAACGCTGCTCCCCAGGGGATCCCAGCTCCCCACCCCTCTGATCCCAGCACAGCCCCTGCTAGTGAACGCTGCTCCCCAGGGGATCCCAGCCCCCCACCCCTCTGATCCCAGCACAGCCCCTGCTAGTGAACGCTGCTCCCCAGGGGATCCCAGCCCCCCACCCCTCTGATCCCAGCACAGCCCCTGCTAGTGAACGCTGCTCCCCAGGGGATCCCAGCCCCCCACCCCTCCGATCCCAGCACAGCCCCTGCTAGTGAACGCTGCTCCCCAGGGGATCCCAGCACCTCATCCCTCTGATCCCAGCACAGCCCCTGCTAGTGAACGCTGCTCCCCAGGGGATCCCAGCCCCTCTCCTCTCCGACCCCAGCACAGCCCCTACTAGTGAACGCTGCTCCCCAGGGGATCCCAGCTCCCCACCCCTCTGATCCCAGCACAGCCCCTGCTAGTGAACGCTGCTCCCCAGGGGATCCCAGCCCCCCACCTCTCTGATCCCAGCACAGACCCTGCTAGTGAATGCTGCTCCCCAGGGGATCCCAGCCCCCCCCCCACCCCTCCGACCCCAGCACAGCCCCTGCTAGTGAACGCTGCTCCCCAGGGGATCCCAGCCCCCCCCCACCCCTCCGACCCCAGCACAGCCCCTGCTAGTGAATGCTGCTCCCCAGGGGATCCCAGCCCCCCACCCCTCCGACCCCAGCACAGCCCCTGCTAGTGAACGCTGCTCCCCAGGGGATCCCAGCCCCCCACCCCTCCGACCCCAGCACAGCCCCTGCTAGTGAACACTGCTTCCCAGGGGATCCCAGCCCCCCACCCCCCACCCCTCCGACCCCAGCACAGCCCCTACTAGTGAACGCTGCTCCCCAGGGGATCACAGCCCCTCACCCCTCTGATCCCAGCACAGACCCTGCTAGTGAACGCTGCTCCCCAGGGGATCCCAGCCCCCACCCCTCTGATCCCAGCACAGACCCTGCTAGTGAACGCTGCTCCCCAGGGGATCCCAGCCCCCCACCCCCCACCCCTCCGACCCCAGCACAGCCCCTACTAGTGAACGCGGCTCCCCAGGGGATCACAGCCCCTCACCCCTCTGATCCCAGCACAGACCCTGCTAGTGAACGCTGCTCCCCAGGGGATCCCAGCCCCCCACCCCTCCGATCCCAGCACAGCCCCTGCTAGTGAACGCTGCTCCCCAGGGGATCCCAGCCCCTCACCCCTCCGACCCCAGCACAGCCCCTGCTAGTGAACGCTGCTCCCCAGGGGATCCCAGCCCCCCACCCCTCTGATCCCAGCACAGACCCTGCTAGTGAACGCTGCTCCCCAGGGGATCCCAGCCCCTCACCCCTCCGACCCCAGCACAGCCCCTGCTAGTGAACGCTGCTCCCCAGGGGATCCCAGCCCCTCACCCCTCCGACCCCAGCATAGCCCCTGCTAGTGAACGCTGCTCCCCAGGGGATCCCAGCCCCCCACCCCTCTGATCCCAGCACAGCCCCTGCTAGTGAACGCTGCTCCCCAGGGGATCCCAGCCCCCCACCCCTCTGATCCCAGCACAGACCCTGCTAGTGAACGCTGCTCCCCAGGGGATCCCAGCCCCTCACCCCTCTGATCCCAGCACGGACCCTGCTAGTGAACGCTGCTCCCCAGGGGATCCGAGCCCCTCACCCCTCCAACCCCAGCACAGCCCCTGCTAGTGAACGCTGCTCCCCAGGGGATCCCAGCCCCCCACCCCTCTGATCCCAGCACAGCCCCTGCTAGTGAACGCTGCTCCCCAGGGGATCCCAGCCCCCCACCCCTCTGATCCCAGCACGGACCCTGCTAGTGAACACTGCCCCCTGAACCACCACCCCCGTTCCAGCGCCCCTTGTCTGTGGCGCTAAGACTTCTGGGCATGTCCCATGGCCCTTAGCCTAAGCGCTGCAATAAACTGAGCCGCTCCATGAATTCGTTCCCAGTGCACGGCAGGAGAGCGTCTGTCCTTCCTGGGCAGGGCTGGGGGGGTGTTGGGAAGGCACTGAAGTGACACTAGTTGGCATCCAGATTTCAGGGGGGTGATGAATTGTGCTCGCTCAGGGTTTGGCCTCTTCTCCCTCTCAGGCCAGGCAACATGAGGTCAAAGCCCTGCGAGCCTCGCATGCAGGGTGTGAGACCAGGACTCCAGGCGGGCGCTAGGCCAGGCCTTAGCTCTGCTGGGAAGAGACGGCTCTCAGAGCAGGGGCTGTTTGGTTGTGCGGCTGGGAAGAGACGGCTCTCAGAGCAGGGGCTGTTCGGTTGTGCGGCTGGGAAGACACGGCTCTCAGAGCAGGGGCTGTTCGGTTGTGCGGCTGGGAAGAGACGGCTCTCAGAGCAGGGGCTGTTCGGTTGTGCGGCTGGGAAGACACGGCTCTCAGAGCAGGGGCTGTTCGGTTGTGCGGCTGGGAAGAGACGGCTCTTGAGCAGGGGCTGTTCGGTTGTGCGGCTGGGAAGAGACAGCTCTCAGAGCAGGGGCTGTTCAGTTCTGCGGCTGGGATGAGACGGCTCTCAGAGCAGGGGCTGTTCGGTTGTGCGGCTGGGAAGAGACGGCTCTCAGAGCAGGGGCTGTTCGGTTGTGCGGCTGGGAAGAGACGGCTCTTGAGCAGGGGCTGTTCGGTTGTGCGGCTGGGAAGAGACGGCTCTCAGAGCAGGGGCTGTTCGGTTGTGCGGCTGGGAAGAGACGGCTCTCAGAGCAGGGGCTGTTCGGTTGTGCGGCTGGGAAGAGACGGCTCTCAGAGCAGGGGCTGTTCGGTTGTGCGGCTGGGAAGAGACGGCTCTCAGAGCAGGGGCTGTTCGGTTGTGCGGCTGGAAAGAGACGGCTCTCAGAGCAGGGGCTGTTCGGTTGTGCGGCTGGGAAGAGACGGCTCTTGAGCAGGGGCTGTTTGGTTGTGCGGCTCTGAGCGCAGTGGGGTCCTGGCCTGTGACTGGGCTCAAAGGCGCCCCTACAATATAAATAAATATTGAGGAGGGAAATCAGCTTTCGGGGCCTCAACCTAGAACCCGCTGAACATCTCTGCTTCCCAGCCCCCGCCCCCCTTCAGCTCAGCCCTGGTGGCCTGGTGCCCCCAGGGCTGTTCCAGGCCTGGGGCTCCATGATTGCGGAGGGCGAGGCTTTGGCCTCCCCCCCCGGGGGAATCGCGCCTGGCAGGTGGTGTCCCAGGCGGCGCTCACTGCCCTGCGTCCTCTGCTCTTTCAGGTTAACGGGGCGAGGGTGAGCCTGCCGCACGCCCTGGGCCCTCTGGGCAGCGTGTCCAGGATCAGAAACCTGCTGACCATCCAGACCCCAGCCAACGTGGAGATCCAGTTCAACGGGCGCCACACGTTGTTCGTCCGCGTGGGGCCGGAGTATCGGGGGCGGCTGTGCGGGATGTGCGGGAACTTCAATGGCATTCGCAGGGACGATAAAGTCCTGCCCAGCGGGGAGAGAGCCCGGAGTGACGCAGAGTTTGGGAACGCCTGGAAGGCTGAGCCCAGCCCGGCCAGGTTTGTGGGATCCTGGTGGACCAGCGGGATCCCGGTGGACCAGCGGGATCCCTGGGGATGTTTGGTAGCTGTTTACCGGAGAAATTAACCGAGGCTTTCGCGTTGGGATAGGTCATTGTAGGAGTGGAAGCTGCTGGACTGGGCTGGGAGGCAGAGCTCATAAATGAGGCTCTGGAAATTAGCAGTGATGAGACAGCTGCTTGGTGACTTGTTTGGGTCTCAGGCCTGTTCCTCGTGGTACGGCAGATGAATGGAGTGGAGGGAGGGGGGAGAGCTGGGTGAACAGATGAATGGAGCAGGTGGGGGGAGAGAGAGAAGGTGACAAACTCTTATTCCATAACTTTTTAAAAACGAATTATTTCCTGTTCACTTCACTGTAGGTTGAGGACAGGACCTGTGCACGCGCGTGTCTGTGTGTGTGCGTGTGTCTGTGTGTGTGCGTGTGTCTGTATGCACGTCTGTGTGCATTCGCCTGTCTGTGTGCGTGTCTGCACACGCGTCTGCGCGTGCGCGTCTGTGTGTGTGTGCATTCGCCTGTCTGTGTGCGTGTCTGCACACGCGTCTGTGAGTGTCTGTGTGTGTGCATGTCTGTGTGTGTGTGCATTCGCCTGTGTCTGTGTGCATGTCTGCACACGCATCTGTGTGTGTCTGTGTGCGCGCGTCTGTGCGTGTGTGCATTCGCCTGTGTCTGTGTGCGTGTCTGTGTGTGCGCGTCTGTATGTGTGTGCATTCTCCTGTGTGCATGTCTGCACACGCGTCTGTGTGTGCGCGTCTGTGCGTGTGTGCATTCGCCTGTGTCTGTGTGCGTGTCTGCACACGCGTCTGTGTGTATGTGTCTGTGTGTGCGCGTCTGTGTGTGTGTGCATTCGCCTGTGTGCATGTCTGCACACGCGTCTGTGTGTGCGCGTCTGTGCGTATGTGCATTCGCCTGTGTCTGTGTGCGTCTGCACACGTGTCTGTGTGTGTCTGTGTGTGTGCAGGCATGTTGTGACAGGCTCCTCTTTCCCCTCCCCTACCTCTCACCCGAGTCTCATCCCCTCCCCTTCCCCCGAAGCACGCTGGGCCTCATTTATTTGTGTGCATGAGAAATCACAAGCTGGAGCGGCCCTGGGAGATGTGCTGTAGGCTGGCACAATGCATGTTGCTGGGAGGCAGAGTTTAATACAGAGCTCAGAAGGGCCCCTGGTGGGAGTGTGGGGAGGGTCAGACACTCCCTAGGTGATACTAGAGAGAGCCACTCCCTTTGCCGTGCCCCAGGTACTGCTAACTTCCCTTTGTTCCAGGTGTTCGGATGACACCGACTCCCCGGAGCCCTGCAGCGACCCCCTGGAGTTTGAAGAGCTCTGCGGGACCCTGACTAGCCAATCGGGACCGTTTGCCGAGTGCCACTGGCATGTGGACCCTGCCCCATATTACTCCTCCTGCCTGTACGACATGTGCCACTACGGGACGGCCAATGGGATGCTGTGCATGGCCATCGCCTCCTACGAAGAGCTGTGCAGCCTTCAGGGGATACGCGTTGGCGCCTGGAGATCGTCTGTGCAGTGCCGTGAGCACCAGTTCCACCTGCAGGCCCGGGGACAGAGCACTGGGTTGGGGAATTTGGGAGTGTTGAGATTGAGCCTGAAATCTTGGAGGAGCCATAAAGCCAATGACCTGATCCCCCGTAGTCATTAAAACCCTTTGGGGGGCATCCGGTGTCCTAGTCACATCCCCATTTGGGTATTTACATTCTTCCTCCTCCATTCTCAAATGAGGATTCTCCTCCACTTCCTGCCACAACACACTGTGCAGTGTTCCTGTAGGCTGCGCCTCTCCCCAGGGGTGGCTGCATTTCAGCACTGTGTGAACAATCCCTCTACGGTATTTGTGTGGCTGCTAAAACAGCCGCTGGGTCCCACTCCTGAACTGGCTGCATTGCGGCACCGGCAGAGCAGTGTTGCTCTGTGACTGCTAACCTGCTGTTGGGGCCCACCCCAGAAGTGGCCACGTTTCAGCCCCACTGAGCTATTAATCTGCTGCCTGGGCCCAGCCCAGAGGCGGCCGTATTCCGGTGTGAGGTGAGGGAACGCTGTGATTTGCCAAGTGCTTTGTGTTGCATTGAACTGGAAAGGCTCGAGAAATGTACAAGTTGCCCTTAGAAATACAGGGGGTTGGGTAGCTCAGAGAACAGCCGCAGGTACAATCAGCAGGTCGGCTGGAGCAGGCCCCTCCTTGCTGCTACTAAACTCTGATTCACTCTGCAGCCGAGCGTGACCCGTGTGTCGGTCTGGCCTGCGGGGAGGACGAGTGGTGCGGCGAGCAGGCAGGGAGATGGGGCTGTTACTGCTACAGGGCTTCTGAGCCCATCCAAGTGGCTGACTATGGTAAAGAGCCATTTCTGATCCCTTCCTCTCACTCCTGGTTTCCTCTGGCACTCTAGGCACGGAAATCTATCCGTGCTTTCCACGGCAAACGGCCTCTGCTGGGCTATGTCTGCCGCGAATGCCTTGGCTCCGGGAACGGGGGGCAGCAGATTTCCCAAGGTTACGTCTCTCATCATCACACAGTGCGAGGGGCAGTGATTAGAGGCAAGGAGCTTGGCACAGGGTTATGCTGGGGAAAGAGTTGGCAACAAAGACGACTCTGGGCTCTAATTCTGGCTCAGGCACCAGCTCCCCATGTGTCTCTTAAATGTCCTGAGCCTTTATCGTGCCAGACGGAAATGTGGGTAAAAGGCTAGGCTGCTCGGGGGAGGGGAGGAGACGGGACCTCCAGATTCAGACGGGGAGCCAGCTGTCTCCCACTCCAAGCCCCCGTCATCTGCCTGCTCCCTCTCTGCCTCCAAGGCAGCTGGCTCCCAACCCCGGCCATCAGGGGTCTGGCTGCAGTGCCCAGCACGTGCGTGGCCTCTCGGCCGACAGTGGGCAAGTTCTCAGAGCTCTCGTTGAAGGAAGGGTTACCAGGCCCATGGAGTGGGCAAAGGAGCCCAGTGTCCCATGGGCTTGCAGCTCCACAGCGCCGGTGGGCTCTGCTTGCATGCCAGGAACCAGGGCACAGCCCTGCGCCTGGAGAGGCCCCATGCGACGGACTCTGTCCTCTACCAGGTCTCACTTCCCTTCCAGACTATCAGCTGACCTGCAGTGGCGGTAACAGCTCAGTGTCCCTGTCCCGCTGCCTGCTCTTCACCGACGGCTTCCCCGCAGAGGCCTTGCACCTGGCCGACCCCAGCTGCACCGGCAGCCTCCTCAGGGGGAGACTCGTCTTCTACTTCGACAGCACACGACAGAGCTGCGGGACCACGGTGAAGGTGAGGAGGAGGCTGCACCTGGCGATTGGTCGCAGCCAACGTGGCCATATCCATGCCCAACACACCCTTACCAGCGCATGGCCACGTGCGCACCCGCACACCTCTACCAGCGCACGGCCACATGCGCACCTACGCACCCCTACCAGCGCACAGCCACGTGCGCACCCACGCACCCCTACCAGCACGCCCCTACCAGCGCACAGCCACGTGCGCACCCACGCACCCCTACCAGCGCACAGCCACATGCGCACCCACGCACCCCTACCAGCGCACAGCCACGTGCGCACCCACGCACCCCTACCAGCACGCCCCTACCAGCGCACAGCCACGTGCGCACCCACGCACCCCTACCAGCGCACAGCCACATGCGCACCCGCGCACCCCTACCAGCGCACAGCCACGTGCGCACCCACGCACCCCTACCAGCACGCCCCTACCAGCGCACAGCCACGTGCGCACCCGCGCACCCCTACCAGCACGCCCCTACCAGCGCATGGCCACGTGCGCACCCGCGCACCCCTACCAGCGCATGGCCACGTGCGCACCTGTGCACCTCTTCAAACATGAGTCAACACGCTGCCCCCCCTGCTCTGGCACGCACCCCCCTGCAGGCCAATGGTCTCTCACCAGGCGGGTCTGAGCGAGAAGGGCGGTGACAAGAGACGTGTGTTCTGTGCGAAAGGAGTGGGCCAGGGCCATGGCGGGAAGGGGAGCTCTGCCCCGACAGCATTGATGTGGATCCTGGGCAGGGAGAGACTCGGCTCTCACCACCACTGCTGCTTCTGTGCCCCCCACAGGTCAACGCCACCCACGCCACTTACTCCAACCAGGTGCAGGGCCGGGTGGGCAACACCTATGGAGGGGTCATCAGCCGGGACAGGCTCCTCTTCTTGCACTTCTCCTGCGCCCAGCCACTGAGCATCAACCTGTCCATCCCAATGGCCATCCAGTCCATACAGGAGTGAGTAGGGCCCCTCCTCAGTGCCACCTGCTGCTGCTGATTTCTGGAGCCCCCTGCAGCCTTTGGGACCCCAAAGCTCCCAGAGCAGCTGGCCCTCAGTGCCCCATCTCCCTGCCCGCAGGGCTGCTTCCACTTCACAGGATTCCTTGCACAGCACCACTTCCTGTGACCCCTGGGTCCCGCCCCCTTGCGCTGCGCCGGTTCCCACGACCCCTGGGTCCCGCCCCCTTGTGCCACTTCCCACGACCTCTGGGTCCCACTCCCTTGCGCTGTGCTGGTACCCACGACCCCTGGGTCCCGCCCCCTTGCGCTGCGCCGGTTCTCAGGACCCCTGGGTCCTGCCCCCTTGTGCCACTTCCCACGACCCCTGGGTCCCACTCCCTTGCGCTGTGCCGGTACCCACGACCCCTGGGTCCCGCCCCCTTGTGCCACTTCCCACAACCCCTGGGTCCCGCTCCCTTGCGCTGTGCCGGTACCCACGACCCATGGGTCCCGTCCCCTTGCGCTGTGCTGGTTCCCACGACCCTTGGGTCCCGCTCCCTTGCGCTGCACCGGTTCCCATGACCCCTGGGTCCCACCCCCTTGTGCCAGTTCCTGCAACCCCCTAGGTCCCATCCCCCTTGCGCTGCGCCGGTTCCCACGACCCCTGGGTCCCTCCCCCTCGTGCCACTTCCCGCGACCCCTGGGTCCTGCCCCCTTGCGCTGCGCCGGTTCCCACGACCCCTGGGTCCCGCCCCCTCGTGCCAATTCCCGCGACCCCTGGGTCCTGACCCCTTGCGCTGCGCCGGTTCCCACGACCCCTGGGTCCCGCCCCCTCGTGCCAATTCCCGTTACTCCTGGGTCCCGCTCCCTTGCGCTGCGCTGGTTCCCATGACCCCTGGGTCCCGCCCCCTTGTGCCAATTCCCATGACCCCTGGGTCCCACCCCTTTGCGCTGCACTGGTTCCCACGACCCCTGGGTCCCGCCCCCCTTGCATCACGCTGGTTCCCATGACCCCTGGGTCCCGCCCCCCCTTGTGTTGCACTGGTTCCCATGACCCCTGGGTCCCACCCCCATGTGCCACTTCCTGCAACCCCCTGGGTCCCACCCCCCTTGCGTCACACTGGTTCCATGACCCCCTTGTGCTGCGCCAGTTCCCACGACCCCTGAATCCACCTGTCTTGCAGCACGCCATTCCTGTGACCTCTGGGTGCACCTGCCTTGCACTGTGCCATTCCTATGACTCTTGGTCCCACGTCCCCTTGAACCACTCTGGTTCACATGCCCCCTTGTTCCCACATCCCCTTGCTCCGCACTGGTCCCTGTGACCTCTGGTTCCCACCTCCCCTAGCACCCGGCTGATTCCCATGTACCCTTGAACCATGCTGGTTCCAGTGACCCCTTGTTCCCCTGCCCGTTTGCACCATGCTGGTTCCTGCCCCCCGTTCCTTGCGGCTCCTGGCACTTCATCAGTTCCCACAACCCCTTAAAGTCGCCTTTGCCCACTGGTGTCCCTAATGCCCCACCCCCTGCTGCAGACACATGACTTTTCTGCTCCAGCCTCCATCGAGTGTTGTGTCTCTCTTCTGTTCTCACCTTCTTCCACAGTGTCGTTAACACAACCCTCCCCTCCGGCCAAGGGAGCTACCTGACCACCATGGTCCTGTACCAAGACCCTCAATACAGCAAACTCTTCACCCAGAGCCCCATCCCACTCACTGTCAACCACAGGGTCTACGTGGGCATCAGGGTTTCGGGGTTGGACCCCAGCCACTTCGTGCTGACCTTGTCATCATGCTGGGCGACTCCGGACCGAGACCCCTCCTCCAGCATCCGATGGGATCTCATCACCAACCAGTGAGCAGCTGGTCCTTCTGCTTCACATCACCTAGGGGGGGGGGGGACAGAACAGGGGGGCTGGGCAACAGGACGCCTGGGTTCTATCCCTGGCTCTGGGTGGGGAGTGGGGCATGGTGGGTTAGAGTCGGGGGGCTGGAAGTCCGGACTCCTGGGTTCTAACACGATGCTGGACAGGGAGGCAGCTGCAGTAGCCAGGTAGAGCTGGCTAAGTGTCTAACCTGCTGCCTGCTGCTTAGTGCCATGTCTGGCTGACCCCCTGTCCCTCACCCAGGTGCCCCAGCCTGCGAGATGGCACAGTGACAATCGAGGAGGACGGCGTCTCCTCCATCAGCCGCTTCTCCTTCAATGTCTTCCTGTTCATCCCAGACTTGGAGCTGGTGTATCTGCATTGCCGCGTCCGGCTCTGCAGCCCCCAGGTGGCCACGTGCACCATGGTGAGTGAGCACGTGGGAACTGGGACCCTCCCCTTCCACACCAGGGAGGAGATCTGCTCTGAGACTCCTTGGGAAACTGGCAGCAGCCTCCCTTCCTGCTGGCTGGACATAGGGCAGCCCTGGGTGGGCAAGAGGCCGTGCTCTCAGCCAGGCCCACATGCAGCACCAAGGGACGGACCCAGGCCAGGGCCCTGTCCAGCTGTGGGGCTGCGTGTGACAGTGGAAACCCCCTCGGTGTAGGGGGGAGCAGCTCCTGCCAGGTCCTCCTTGTCTGGTAGCATGGGGCCTGCAGTGCATCCCCGTGCCTTGTGAGCCATCCCTGTGCAGCACTAGCATGCTGCAGTGCCTCAACTGCGCCACCCCAGGGCTGGCTGCATCTCAGTGCTGGGCAAACTGTCCCCAGCAGCGTTGCCATGTGGCTGTGACCTAGCTGCCCCTCCCCAGAGGTGGCTGCATTCCCACATAAATGTGCTTTGCAGTGCTGTCTGAGCCACTGGGCGGATCATACCCTGTGCCAAGCAGCCTCTTGCTACCTCCGTGCTGGGTGACTCCAGAGTGCCCCCTAGTGCTGAGCGCTGACAAGGCTCTGTCCTCCCCCTGCAGCACTGCGCCAGGCCGGGCCCTGCTGTGTGGGGCAGGAAGCCTCCGTCAGGGGTCGTGTCCGCTGGCCCTTTCCTGAAGTACGACGAAGCTGCCGACCAAGGTGATTTGCAGCTGGCGCTGGCTCTGGTGCTGCTGGATGCCATCTGGGTGGGACGCTCAGGGTCTCCCTGGGGCTGGTAGCATCCAGCTAAGTGGGCAAAGGCCAGCTGCTCAGTGAGTTTACCTGCAGTCCCAGGAAGCACCACTAGAGGGCAGGGGACACACGCTTTGGGCATCGCTGTGCCAGCTTTTCGGCCCCAATCAGAGCAGGAGCCTTGGGGTCTGCCCCAGGGCCAGGAGCCCCCATTTGTCCATGTGTCGGACCGGCCAATTGGCTGGTCTCTGCTCCGGAGAGACCCAAGTGCTGGCACCACAGAGCCTTGCTGAATGGCACCCAGACATGGAATGATGGGAGTGATCAGTCTGGGGATTGAGGGGCACCAGCGGAGCTGTGTGGGGGAGGGAGGCAGTCTGGGGCTGGGATAGCAGGGGGCTGTAGGTCAGAAGGGAGGGGCACGAGCCAAGTTGTTATGGGGAACCCCAGGGCTGGGCTAGCAGGGGGCTGCGGGTCGGGAGTGAGGGGCACCGTCTGAGCTGCTGGGGGAAACCTCGGGGCTGCGGGTCGGGAGTGAGGAGCACAAGCCGAGCTGTTGTGGGAAACCCAGGGCTGGGCTAGCAGGGGGCTGCGGGTCGGGAGTGAGGGGCACCGCCCGAGCTGCTGAGGGAAACCTCGGGGCTGTGGGTCGGGAGAGAGGGGCACAAGCCGAGCTGTTGTGGGAAACCCAGGGCTGGGTAGCAGGGGCTGCGGGTCGGGAGTGAGGTGTACCAGCCATGCTGGGTCTCGTTACCTCCCTACCCTTGGGCCAAGCGCCTTATGGGCCTGGCTTTTTTCCCCTCTCTCTGATCCACACCTCCGCCCCAGTGGGCAAGGCCTTTGCTGGGACCCCAGCCCCGGGGGGACTCTGCCCCTCACAGCGCCCCCACCTGCTGAGGTGAAATGACATCTCTGCCTCTCTCTTCGCAGGTCTGCAGCTGGCCAGCAGGAGCCCTCGCTCACCCACCTGCTCCCCACTGCTGCTACTGCTACTCAGCACCTCCTGCCTGCTCCTTGCCGGAGCCCCCTGAGCCAGGCCTGGGCAGGGGCTTCCTTGGGGATCCCGCACCCCACCTGCTGCAGAACAGGCTGCTGGGTGCAAGGCCTCAGCGAGCGCTGGGGGGGGGGTGGCCGGGGAGGCAATCAGCCAGTCAGCGCTCTGGGAAGAGGGGCTGAGCTGGGTGGCCGGAGCCTGCGATTGTGGATTCCCCCTCCTCTGCTGCTCCCCTGCCCCCCAGCACCCTCCCGGGGACACAGCGAGGCCACACCCCTAGTGGGCGGGGCATAAACTCCTAGCAGGTGAAGGGGGAGCCTGGGAGAACCAAGGGAATCCCACTGCCCCCAACCTTCCCGCTCCCGCTACGGCACCAGGCAAATAAAGTGAGTGCGGAGAATCCCTGGGCTGTGACTGAAGCCTGCCGTCGCCACAACAGGGCAGGGGTCTGGCCTGGGGGGCTGGGAGCCAGGACTCCTGGGTTCGATTTCCAGCTCTGGGAGGGGAGCGGGTCTGACGGTCAGAGCAGGGGGGGCGCTAGGACCCAGGATTCCTGGGTTCTGATCCCAGCTCTGGCTGTGACCTTGGTCATGTCCTTTCCCCTCAGTGCCTCACTGCCCCTCTGTAAAATGAGAATGATGGAACTGACCCATCTTGGGGGGGGGGCTCTGCTGCTGCTGAATTAATCCCGGCCTGTGACTGGCCGTGGGCCCCCTCTCCTGCCCTGGGAGCAGGGCTCGGCCTGTCAGTCACGCACCAGCACCCTTGTGAGCAGGGGTGGCCGGGGGCTCCACGACTGAACGTCCCTGCACTGTGTGCCCTGGCCTCAGTGCTTAGCCACCAGGCGCTCCACAACAAACCCACCTGCCAGCTGCTCTACAGTAACAAACCCGTCCCCCAACAACAACAAACCTGCCTGCCAATAGCCATACAACAACAAACCTGCCCCCTGACGGCACCCTACAATAACAAACCCCTCCCCCAGCAACAACAAACCTGCCTCCCAGCAGCCCTACAATAACAAACTCACCTGCCTCAGAAGTCCCCCACTAACAAATCGACCCACCTTGGCAACCCTATAATAGCAGACCACCTGCCAGCAACCCTACAATAACAAACCCGCATGCACAGCCCTACAATGACCAACAAGTGCAGCCTCACCATGTGTGACTGGCCCTACAATAACAAGCCAGTGCCCGTACCCCCATGCACCCAAATGACCCTACAACACACTGGTGTGTGCAGGATCTGTGTCAAGCCGCCTGCATCAACAACCCATGTGTTCAGGAGCCCCCAGCCCCAGGAACACGGCAGCAGGCCTGGCCCCCTGCTCGAGCTGGGAAATATACCAGGGTGGGGGATGGGGGGGTCATTCGGCCCAAGGCCTGTGTGTGTGAGCTGGGCCCAGAGCCCAGCCCAGAGTTCAGGCCGGGGACAGGCAAAGAGGGACACAGCTTGTGCTCGGGTGTTGAGCAAGAGCGGGGGGGCGGGGGCTGCGTCAGGACCAGCGAACCCCCCGCCCCGCAGCGGCTGTGGGAGCCGAGCAGGGTGGGGTTAGCCAGGTTGCTTGTTCCCCGGGATGGGGGGAGAGTCGACTTTCTGGTGCAGACCCCAGGTCCAGGCCCTGGTGGCACCTGCACCTCTGCTGTCCCAGTGCCCTCCCGAAAGGGCTTGATGCCCAGACACCAAGACAGCCCGTGGGCCCCGCCCACCTTGGGATCGTGGCCTTGCCTGCCCCGCGGAGCCCTGGCCAAGCTCCCAGCTCCTCCCCACGGATCCGGCTCCACCTTCCCCGCCCCCACACAGCAACCTGGCCAGCTGGAAACTATGGGAGAGTGCTGGGAAAGCACAGCTGTGCTGGTGCTCCACACTCCCAACCCGCAGCCCACCCCCACCCACCAGCTCTATCAATGCCCCACAAATCCTGCTATCCCAGCCATGGGCTTCCCCATACCCACACCCACACACACTGCCCGGCCCATGCCCCAGCACAGGGTAGGAGCTGAATACATTTGATAGATGCTAATTCAAGTCAGCTAGGAGGGGGAATCACTCACCCCACAGAGGGAAACTGAGGCACAAAGGGGCTAAGATTTGCCCAATATGGCATTGGGTCAATGTCTGTGGTGGGAAGAATCATAGAAGATCAGGGTTGGAAGAGACCTAAGGAGGTCATCTAGTCCAACCCCCTGCTCAAAGCCGGACCAATCTCCAGACAGATTTTTGCCCCAGATCCCTAAGTGGCCCCCTCAAGGATTGAGCTCACAACCCTGCGTTTAGCAGGCCAATGCTCAAACCACTGAGTTATCCCTCTCCATCTCTAAGCCACTAGACTAGACTAGACTCCCCCCCCCGGATTCTCCTCTCTCAGCCGGGGCTAGAACCCAGGAATCCTGGCTCCCAGGAGCGGCGCCAAGGTTTTTGGCGCCCTAGGCGGGGGTCCTTCCGCGCTCCCAGAGCGAGTGAAGGACCCGCCACAGAATTGCTGCCGAAGACCCGGAGCGCGGAAGGACCCCCCGCTGCCGAATTGCCGCCGACGGCGGCAAAATGCCGCCCCCCCAAATCCTGGTGCTCTAAGCAACCGCCTAGCTCGCCTAAATGGAAGCGCCGGCCCTGCTGGCTCCCAACCCCCACCAGCTCCCCCGGCTTTCCTGTGCAGTACCCACATGGCAGGAATGCCATGAGCTGCCCCCAGAGTGGGCACAGGGGGGCAAAGTGCGGGGGCAGCACAGTACCCGGTCATTGAACTCCGGGTGCCCTGGCCTCCCAGCTGGGTCCGTGGGGGGCCTGAATGGCGGCATTCCAGGCTCAGGGCTGGGCGCCTCCCCCCTGCATGGGGGCGGGGAGAACTAGGCCGGGAAGCCGCACAACCACGTCCTGTGCTCAGAGCAGCCAGCACAGTGTGCCCCCAGTGTGACCAAGAGACGGGGGGAGTCACGGGACCCCAAAGTACTGGGGGAACTGAGGCATGAGACAGGAGGGTTCTGACCCAGGTCACACAGGACAGAACCCAGGAGTCCTGACCTCCCCCCGCCCCCCACTCTAACCACTAGAGCCCACTCCCCTCAATGTGTCGTCCACCCTCAAGACACCTAACTGGCTGCCATGTCCTGTTGCCAGGAAGGTGCTGGGGCTCAGAGAGCAGAGCCCAAGGAGTGGGTGAGCTCCTCCCACACGATCTGCCCCAGCTGTGCCCTGGAGGGGCCCCTCTGGGGGGGGGGGGGGGAGCCGCCCCCCATGAACCAGCCCAGTCACTGTTAACATGGGACCCACTGAGCTCAGAGCAAAATCATGGGCCCAGCCAGGACCTGGATCAGATCCGGCACCCCCTAGAGGGGAAAGCCCCGTGCCCCACCCCCGAGCCCGCCAGGCCCCGCCCTGGCCTGTTCTCCTTGGGGCTGGTGGCTCTGTGTGGGGCAGGCGGGTCCCGGGGCAGGGAGGGGCCCCACATTGTTGCCAGGTTTTATCATCGGCTCCCAGAATTTCCTGTGGAGGCAGAACAAAGGCTGGGCCGGAGCCTCCCCTCCCCCAACCCCAGCCTGGCTTTCAATGGAGCCTTGTGCGGCCGCCAGCGCTGGACAATGGGCCTCTGTGCGCGGCTGGGCCAGGGGAGCCCCACGGGGCCGGGGTCAGCGGAAACCAGCCTGTGCCCGGGATGGGGACAGGGCAGCAGCCATGAGAGCCAGGATTCCCCACTGCCCCCCAGCCCAGCCCCCCTGCAGGGCCCCTGCCCCCTCCCCCCCCAGCCCAGTCCCCCTGCAGGGCCCCTGCCCCCTTCCTCCACAGCCCAGCCCCCCAGATGCTGATATCTGCAGACAATTTTTGCAGATCGGATGCGGATATGTATTTTCATATCCGCGCAGGGCTCTGCCAACCCGCAGCCCCCCTGCTAGCCCAGCCCTGCCCTGCCCCCCCCCCCAGCTCTGCCTGGTGCCCCCACTGCTGACCCACAGCCCCCTGCTAGCCCAGCCCTGCCCTGCCCCCCCCCCCAGCTCTGCCTGGAGCCCCCACTGCTGACCCACAGCCCCCTGCTAGCCCAGCCCTGCCCTGCCCCCCCCCAGCTCTGCCTGGAGCCCCCACTGCTGACCCACAGCCCACTGCTAGCCCTGCCCTGCCCCCCCCCAGCTCTGCCTGGAGCCCCCACTGCTGACCCACAGCCCCCTGCTAGCCCAGCCCTGCCCTGCCCCCCCCCCCAGCTCTGCCTGGAGCCCCCACTGCTGACCCACAGCCCACTGCTAGCCCAGCCCTGCCCTGCCCCCCCCCCCAGCTCTGCCTGGTGCCCCCACTGCTGACCCACAGCCCCCTGCTAGCCCAGCCCTGCCCTGCCCCCCCCCAGCTCTGCCTGGAGCCCCCACTGCTGACCCACAGCCCCCTGCTAGCCCAGCCCTGCCCTGCCCCCCCAGCTCTGCCTGGAGCCCCCACTGCTGACCCACAGCCCACTGCTAGCCCAGCCCTGCCCTGCCCCCCCCCCAGCTCTGCCTGGAGCCCCCACTGCTGACCCACAGCCCACTGCTAGCCCAGCCCTGCCCCCCCCCCAAGCTCTGCCTGGTGCCCCCACTGCTGACCCACAGCCCACTGCTAGCCCAGCCCTGCCCCCCCAGCTCTGCCCGGTGCCCCCACTGCTGACCCACAGCCCCCTGCTAGCCGAGCCCTGGGCTTCCCCCCTTCCCCAAGCTGTGCCCAGTGCCTCAGAGGAGTGCAGCCGGACAGGCAGATGGCCAAAGGGGGTCTGAGGCTCTGTGCTGCTCCTGGTTTTACAGTAAGTTGGTGAAAGGAAGCAACTGAGGGGTGAAAGTCATCCAGGTCCCAAGTGTGGGGGAGGCCGAAGGCCCAGCACAGCTCCTGCCCCCACCAGCAGGGGGTGGCGGCGCCTGGGGGGGGGGGGGTCTCCTCTGATCTCCCTGCAGGGGGCTCTGTGGGAGCTGTCAGGGCAGGACCTGTTCCGGGCTCTGCCTCTAAATGTTGAGCTGTTCCCACAGTGCAGAGCCAGGCAGGGCAGCCAGGGCTGGCACTGAACCCAGATTCCTGCCCGGGCACCACGCGAGTCCCACTGTGCTTCCCCAAGGGACTGGCACCAGCCCCACTCCCCCCGCAGCAAAGGGGCCTCAAGCAGGCAGCCAAGAGCCTCTGAGGAGGGGCAAAGCCTGGCCAGCGGCTTCCACTGAATGGCTGCATGGGCAGGGATGGCGTGCCCGGCGCTGGGATGCAGCCACCTCTGGTGGAGCAGCTGGGAAACAGCTGCACATAATGCCACAAAAGTTCAGGCCAGGAAGTGAGGAATCCAGCTGCAGCTGATGGGGATTTGCACAAGCTGCAGTTTAGACATGACACAGATACACTGCCTGGGGCAATCCGTCTTCAGTGTCCCCACAGCCCAGCGCCCCTTACTGAGCCCCTGCCCCACTCCCCGCAGCCCAGGGTCCTCTGCTGAGCCTCCACCCCACTCCCCACAGCCCAGCGCCCCTTACTGAGCCCCTGCCCCACTCCCCGCAGCCCAGTGTCCTCTGCTGAGCCCCCACCCCACTCCCCGCAGCCCAGCGCCCCTTACTGAGCCCCTGCCCCGCTCCCTGCAGCCCAGCACCCCCGTTAACCCCCTGCCCCACTCCCCGCAGCCCAGCGCCCCTTACTGAGCCCCTGCCCCACTCCCCGCAGCCCAGGGTCCTCTGCTGAGCCTCCACCCCACTCCCCGCAGCCCAGCGCCCCTTACTGAGCCCCCTGCCCCGCTCCCTGCAGCCCAGCACCCCTTACTGAGCCCCCTGCCCCGCTCCCTGCAGCCCAGCACCCCTTACTGAGCCCCCTGCCCCGCTCCCTGCAGCCCAGCACCCCCGTTAACCCCCTGCCCCACTCCCCGCAGCCCAGCGCCCCTTACTGAGCCCCCGCCCCACTCCCCGCAGCCCAGTGTCCTCTGCTGAGCCCCCACCCCACTCCCCGCAGCCCAGGGTCCTCTGCTGAGCCCCCACCCCACTCCCCGCAGCCCAGTGTCCTCTGCTGAGCCCCCACCCCACTCCCCGCAGCCCAGGGTCCTCTGCTGAGCCCCCACCCCACTCCCCGCAGCCCAGGGTCCTCTGCTGAGCCCCCACCCCACTCCCCACAGCCCAGCGCCCCTTACTGAGCCCCTGCCCCACTCCCCGCAGCCCAGCGCCCCTTACTGAGCCCCCGCCCCACTCCCCGCAGCACAGCGCCCCTTACTGAGCCCCCGCCCCACTCCCCGCAGCCCAGTGTCCTCTGCTGAGCCCCCACCCCACTCCCCACAGCCCAGCGCCCCTTACTGAGCCCCTGCCCCACTCCCCGCAGCCCAGTGTCCTCTGCTGAGCCCCCACCCCGCTCCTTGCAGCACAGCGCCCCCTGCTAACCCCGTGCCCCACTCCCCGCAGCACAGCGCCCCCTGCTAACCCCCTGCCCCGCTCCTTGCAGCCCAGCGCCCGCTGCTAACCCCCTGCCCCACTCCCCGCAGCACAGCGCCCCCTGCTGAGCCCCCGCCCCACTCCCTGCAGCCCAGCGCCCCCTGCTGAGCCCCTGCCCCGCTCCCTGCAGCCCAGCACCCCCGTTAACCCCCTGCCCCACTCCCTGCAGGCCAGCGCCCCCGTTAATCCCCTGCCCCACTCCCCGCAGCCCAGCGCCCCCTGCTAACCCCCGCCCCGCTCCCTGCAGCCCAGCACCACCTGCTAACCTCCTGCCCCGCTCCTTGCAGCCCAGCGCCCCCCGTTAACCCCCTGCCCCACTCCTTGCAGCCCAGCGCCCCCGTTAACCCCCTGCCCCCCTCCCCGCAGCCCAGCACCCCCTGCTAACCCCCTGCCCCGCTCCTTGCAGCACAGGGCCCCCTGCTAACCCCCTGCCCCACTCCCCGCAGCACAGCGCCCCCTGCTAACCTCCTGCCCCACTCCCCGCAGCACAGCGCCCCCTGCTGAACCCCCGCCCTGCTCCCTGCAGCCCAGCGCCCCCTGCTAACCCCCTGCCCCGCTCCCTGCAGCCCAGCACCACCTGCTAACCCCCTGCCCCGCTCCTTGCAGCCCAGTGCCCCCGTTAACCCCCTGCCCCGCTCCTTGCAGCCCAGCGCCCCCGTTAACCCCCTGCCCCCCTCCCCGCAGCCCAGCACCCCCTGCTAACCCCCTGCCCCGCTCCTTGCAGCACAGGGCCCCCTGCTAACCCCCTGCCCCACTCCCCGCAGCACAGCGCCCCCTGCTGAACCCCCGCCCTGCTCCCTGCAGCCCAGCACCCCCTGCTAACCCCCTGCAGCACAGCGCCCCCTGCTAACCTCCTGCCCCACTCCCCGCAGCCCAGCGCCCCTGCTAACCCCCTGCCCCGCTCCTTGCAGCCCAGGGCCCCCTGCTAACCCCCTGCCCCCCCTCCCCGCAGCCCAGCACCCCCTGCTAACCCCCTGCCCCCCTCCCCGCAGCCCAGCGCCCCCTAACCCCCTGCCCCACTCCCCGCAGCCCAGTGTCCTCTGCTGAGCCCCCGCCCCACTCCCCGCAGCACAGCGCCCCCTGCTGAGCCCCCGCCCCGCTCCCTGCAGCCCAGCGCCCCCTGCTAACCCCCTGCCCCGCTCCTTGCAGCCCAGCGCCCCCTGCCGAGCCCCCGCCCGCTCCCTGCAGCCCAGCGCCCCCTGCTAACCCCCTGCCCCGCTCCTTGCAGCCCAGCGCCCCCTGCTAACCCCCTGCCCCGCTCCTTGCAGCACAGTGCCCCCTGCTAACCCCCTGCCCCACTCCCTGCAGCTAGGGTGACCAGATGTCCTGATTTTATAGGGACAGTCCCGATTTTTGGGTCTTTTTCTTATATAGGCTCCTATTATCCCCCACCCCCGTCCCGATTTTTCACATTTGCTGTCTGGTCACCCTACCTGCAGCCCAGCGCCCCCTGCTAACCCCCGCCCCACTCCCCGCAGCACAGCGCCCCCGTTAACCCCCTGCCCCACTCCCCACAGCACAGCGCCCCCTGCTGAGCCCTCCCCGCTCCCCACAGCCCAGCGCCCCCTGCTAAGCCTGGGTTCTCCTGCCAGCTGTGGAAGGGGAGTTGGGCTCTAGTGTTTAGAGCCAGGACTCCAGCTGCCCCTGCTCTAACTACTAGGCCCCAGGGCGCTGGAATAATGTGTATCGTGGGGGAGCTGAGAGCCATTGAACCAAACTGTAAACCCTGGATAACATGGAAACCACTTCAAGCCAGGGGGTGCTGGAGCATCCCCTGCACCCCAAGTTCCACTCCCCGCCCTGAGCTGGGGAGAGACCCCAGGAGTCTGGGCTCCCAGCTGATGATCCATCCTGCCCACACCAGGTCCCGCTGTTAAAGTGAATGGAGGTCCCCAGTCCTGCTGCTGGCGCCCCCATGGCAGGGCTGGAGGTGCCCATCACCGGCTCTTTAACCTTTCCCAGCGTCAGCTGCAGCACTGCCCCCCCCCCTTTATCTCCAGGTGCCAGGCTGTGCCAGGGCTCTTGCTGCTGGGCAACGTCAGCGTCCGGGAACGGCAAATACGGAGCTGGGAGGGAATGTCCTGAACATACAGACAAGTGGGACCTGCTCCCAGCCTTGGGCTCCCTGCTGGTGCCCCTCACTCCCGACCCGCAGCCCCCGCCGGCCCCCGTCACTCCCACCCCAGAGCCTCTGCTGGCCCCCCTCACTCCCGCCCCACAGCTCCACCGGCCCAGTCCCGCCAGCCCCCCTCACTCCTACCCCGCAGCCCCTGCCAGCCCCCCTCACTCCCGCCCCACAGCTCCACCGGCCCAGCCCTGCCGGCCCCCCTCACTCCTACCCCGCAGCCCCTGCCAGCCCCCCTCACTCCCGCCCCACAGCTCCACCGGCCCAGCCCTGCCGGCCCCCCTCGCTCCCGCCCCACAGCCCCTGCCAGCCCAGCCCTGCTGGTGTCCCTCACTCCCACCTCGCAGCCCCTGCCAGCCCCCCTCACTCCCGCCCCACAGCTCCACCAGCCCAGCCCTGCCGGCCCCCCTCACTCCTACCCCGCAGCCCCTGCCAGCCCCCCTCACTCCCGCCCCACAGCTCCACCGGCCCAGCCCTGCCGGCCCCCCTCGCTCCCACCCCGGAGCCTCTGCTGGCCCCCCTCACTCCCGCCCCACCGGCCCAGTCCCGCCAGCCCCCCTCGCTCCCACCCCACAGCCTCTGCCAGCCCAGCCCTGCTGGTGTCCCTCACTCCCACCTCGCAGCCCCTGCCGGCCCCCCTCACTCCCGCCCCACAGCTCCACCAGCCCAGTCCCGCCAGCCCCCCTCGCTCCCACCCCACAGCCTCTGCCAGCCCAGCCCTGCTGGTGTCCCTCACTCCCACCCCGGAGCCTCTGCTGGCCCCCCTCACTCCCGCCCCACAGCCCCACCGGCCCAGTCCCGCCAGCCCCCCTCACTCCTACCCCGCAGCCCCTGCCAGCCCAGCCCTGCCGGCCCCCCTCGCTCCCACCCCACAGCCTCTGCCAGCTCAGCCCTGCCGGCCCCCCTCACTCCCGCCCCACAGCTCCACCAGCCCAGCCCTGCCAGCCCCCCTCGCTCCCACCCCGGAGCCCCTGCCGGCCCCCCTCACTCCTACCCCGCAGCTCCACCGGCCCAGCCCTGCCGGTGTCCCTCACTCCCACCTTGCAGCCCCTCCAGCCCAGCCCTGCCAGCCCCCCTCGCTCCCACCTCGCAGCCCCTGCCAGCCCCCCTCACAGCTCCACCAGCCCAGCCCTGCCGGCCCCCCTCACTCCCACCCCACAGCCCCTGATGGTGTCCCTCACTCCCAGCCCTCAGCCCCTGCCGGCCCAGCCCTGCCCTGCCAGCGCTCCTCACTCCCAACCTGCAGCCATTGCTTGCCCAGGAATCCCTCATTGAATGTTGACTTCTAGCACGCTGCATAATCCTGCAATTCTGTTACCCACAACCAGCCAGGAACTCAGGGCCCCCCGACCCCACTCCCCTCACAGAGCTGGGGAGAGAACCCAGGAGTCCCAGCCGCCCCTGCTCTAACCCACCAGACCCCACTCCCCTCCCAGAGCTGGGGAGAGAACCCAGGAGTCCTGGCTCCCAGCCTGCCTGCTCTAACCCACCAGACCCCACTCCCCTCACAGAGTTGGGAGAGAACCCAGGAGTCCTGGCTCCCACTCTGACACTTTGCAGCACTGACACACGAGAGGGGACCACGCAGAGACCTCCACACTCGTCTCCCTGGTGCCTGGCCCCCGAGGAGCTGCCAGATCCCTGCTGCGGTGCCCAGACTGGCTCCTTGCTGGCTGAGGCTGAGAATCTAGGCTCAACCCTTCCTCCCGCCCCCAGCCCAGGCAGCCAGACCTGTCCCCACCTGCCTGGGTGTGGTCTGGGCCCTGCCCTACTTAACCAGCTGAGCCAGGGGAGGGCTGAGTTGTGTTGCCTGTGCCTAGCTGCTCTGCCCTGGGTAAGTCGCCTGGTGCTGCCCTCACTGGGCTGGGGGATCCTGGCCCTGGTGTGGAGTTGCTACCCATAGCTGTGCTGCTGGGGGCAGATTGTCTGGGTGTGGGACAGGCTGCCTTGGGAGTGGGCGTTAGGGTGAATGCGCTGAGTGCCTGAATGCCTGGCTTCTATTCCTGGCTTGGCTGCTGGCACCCCAGGCTGGCCTTGCTCTGTGCCTCAGTTTCCCCATCTGTAAAGTGGGGAGGATAATCTGCCCTCTATCAAGTTACAATGGTACAGGATGGCTGCTGATCTCAGGGGAGGAAGTCTGTGTGGTGTCTGGTGGGGAGGGGGGCCCTGATCTGGGGGGGAGGGGTCTGTGCGGGGCCTGGCGGGGAAGAGGGGGGCCCAGGTCTGGTGGAGGGGGAGGGGTCTGTGTGGTGCCTGGTGCGGAGGAGGGGGGGCCCTGATCTGGGTGGAGGGGGAGGGGTCTGTGCGGGGCCTGGTGGGGAGGGGGGCCCTGATCTGGGTGGAGGGGGAGGGGTCTGTGCGGGGCCTGGCGGGGAGGAGGGGGGCCCAGGTCTGGTGGAGGGGGAGGGGTCTGTGTGGTGCCTGGTGCGGAGGAGGGGGGGCCCTGATCTGGGTGGAGGGGGAGGGGTCTGTGTGGTGCCTGGTGCGGAGGAGGGGGGGCCCTGATCTGGGTGGAGGGGGAGGGGTCTGTGCGGGGCCTGGTGGGGAGGGGGGCCCTGATCTGGGGAGGGAGGGGTCTGTGCGGGGCCTGGCGGGGAGGAGGGGGGCCCAGATCTGGTGGAGGGGGAGGGGTCTGTGTGGTGCCTGGTGCGGAGGAGGGGGGGGCCCTGATCTGGGTGGAGGGGGAGGGGTCTGTGCGGGGCCTGGTGGGGAGGGGGGCCCTGATCTGGGTGGAGGGGGAGGGGGGGCCCTGATCTAGGGGGAGGGGTCTGTGCGGGGCCTGGTGGGGGCCAGAGAGGGTGCAGTATTTCCCATTATGTCCTCAGAAGATCCTGGGGGCTGGGGCTGCCCCTCCCCCAAGTCAGTGGCTGTTCTGGGCAGCTCTGGGGTCCCGGTGGGCAGGCGCCTGGCACTTGGGTAACAACGCCTGGTACCGGCTGAGGGGGTCGCGCTGCAGCGTGAAAATGACCCCAGCCAGGCCCGGTTCACTGGGATTGTTACTGGAGTAATAAACACATCCCCCCCCCCCCCCCCCCCCCGCAGCTAGGGGTAACCGGTCGGTGCTCTAGGGGCTCACCTAGAAACACGATTAGCCCTCAGCCTCCCAGCTCCTGCCAGCAATGGGGAGAGAACCCAGGCGTCCTGGCTCCCAGCCAGCCTCCTGTCCTCCCCTCCCCTCCTCAGGGCAGAGCTGTGGTAGGCGGGACCCTTTGCTGCCCCAGGCATCTCTGGGGCAGGGCAGAAAGAGGGGACCCTGGGAGGTCGGTTTCTATGGGCCGCACCCTGGCCTGGCTCCCTGTGCAGCGGGCTCAGCCAGCTTTGCTGAGGCCCTAGGCTGGGGAGGCGCCCGAACCCTGGAATCCGCCCCGGGGAATCCTGCCAGCCCAGGCCTGGGCTCCCTCCCACAGCCCCAGCTGGGAGCGTTCTGGAGGGAGGGTTTAGTGGGCATGTGGTGGGGGGAGAGGGGGCTGGGAGCCAGAAGTGAGTGGGGTCAACTGGTTAGAACAGGGAGGTGCTGGGAGCCAGGACTCCTGGGTTCTATCCCTGGCTCTGGGAGGGGCGTGGGGCTGAGTGGTTGTCGGGGGGGGCTGGGAGCCAGGACTCCTGGGTTCTGTCTCTGGGAGGGCAGTGGGGCTGAGTGGTTGTGGGGGGGGGGCTGGGAGCCAGGACTCCTGGGTTTTGTCTCTGGGAGGGCAGTGGGGCTGAGTGGTTGTGGGGGGGCTGGGAGCCAGGACTCCTGGGTTCTATCCCTGGCTCTGGGAGGGGCGTGGGGCTGAGTGGTTGTCGGGGGGGCTGGGAGCCAGGACTCCTGGGTTCTATCTCTGGGAGGTCAGTGGGGCTGAGTGGTTGTCGGGGGGGCTGGGAGCCAGGACTCCTGGGTTCTATCCCTGTCTCTGGGAGGGGAGGAGATAGCTGAGCGCAGCAGGCCCCCTTGCCCAGCAGACAGAGGCTGAGCGGGAGCTGACAGCTGGTGGATGAAACCAGACAAATCCAGATTTGCCAGAGGATCCGGGAGAGGAATTCACCTTTGGCACAACGGCCCCAGGGGCGGGGTGGGTTCTCCCTCGCTTGGAGACAGGGCTGCCTAGTGGGTAGCTTGGAATGAGTCCTGGCTCTTCTCTGTGCCTCAGTTTCCCCAGTTGTACTGGGAGATCGTGATATCGGCCTTCTCAGAGCCCTACTGATGAGACGCGCTAGGTGGTGGCTGGGGGCCATCCTGACACCCAGGCTGGGCAGCTGGGGCTTGAGTCCCTGGGACGTCCTACTGGGGTGACTTGACCGGGGCAGTTTAATGGCTCCAGCTGTCCCAGCCCTGCCCGGGGGGGGGCACCCTGGCCATGCGACGCTGGTGGGGCAGGGCTCAATCCTGGCCCAGTTCAGGGGTGTTGGACTGTGTCCTCTGTTGGGGTGACCCCTGGTCCTCCCCTCTGCGCCCTATCCCAATGGTACGGACCCGACCCTGGCTGCAGCTCTGCCAGCAGGTATAGCACCCCTAGGAGAGGGGGCGAGGTTAAGGATGGGGGGCGGAGTTAAGGACATTCCAGCTCTGCCAGCTGCTATGACATCCTTGAGAGAAGGGGGTAGGTTAAGGACATCCCTCAGCCAAGCATCTCTCTTGTCCTGGAGGGGGCTGGGTGGGTGGCCTAGTCTCTGGGGCAGCAGGGCTAAGGGGCCCTGGGTGTCTGGTTTGGGGGGAGGGGCGTGTTGAGCTGGAGGAGGAGCTCCCTGTCCCATTGCCAGTACTAGCCTATTTTCCACCATGTGGCGCAGGCACTAAGCAGCCAGGGTTGGGGCTGCCACCCCTTGGACCCCCGCCTTGCTGTGATGGGGGCATGTGTGCCCTGGCCCTGCTCGGGCTTGGCACTGCCCCCCTGAGGGGAGAGACACCCCCCTGCCCCCATCTGAGCACAGGGGACATCAGCCCAAGGGCCACCCGGAGCAGAAGGGGAGGATGCTGACCAGGGACGTGCAGCAAGACAGTGGCACAACCAGGATGGAACCCAGGTGTCCTAGCTCCCCTCCCACCCTCCGCTCTAACCACTGGACCCCACTCCCCTCCCAGAGCCAGGGACAGAACCCAGGAGTCCTGATCCAGCCCTGGCTACGCTCCCCACCTCCCCACAGGCTTTGTGGACAGTCTCTGGCCAGTTGCATTGGCCCTTCAGGGAGTCCACTCGCTCTGGGCCCCCGGGGCCTCCACGCCCAGAGGGAGCAAAGCAACCCCGGTCTCTAGCCTGCAGTGACTCAGCCAGGGTAACACAGGAGGGTTTATTGAGCGTCTGAACCCAGCACAGGCAGTTCTCTGGGCCTCCGGCCTGGCCTCCCTCAGCACAGCACATCCCAGTCTCCCCTGCATCCAGGTGGGCTCTGCCTGCTCCCCCTCTCCAGCCCAGAGCCCCCCTGCTTCCCAGCTGGGCATCCGATATCCCCTCCCCCAACAGCTCCTACCCCGTCCTTTGTCCTCCATCCCAGGTGAACAGGTCACTGGGTCCCTCTCTCTTCTGTCCTTTGTTCCCCTCTGGCTGGAACCGGCTGGTCAGGTCACGGGGTCCTCTCTCCTCAGCCCATTGTCCTCCCATGGGCCGGAACCGGCTGACTGGGCTGGGCCACCTGGTCACTGGTTGCTAGGATACCCCATCTCCAGGCTGTTCTCTGGGGATCCCGGCTGCGAGGGGGCGTCCCAGGCAGGGCCCCTGTGTGCTCGGCTGACTGACCTCGGCAGGTTATGAACCCACGGCCCCAGCTGGGAACAGCCAGAGCTGACGGGGGAGAGAGCGAGCGCCCTCAACTGACAGCAAAATCTGCCTAGGGGGCACCGGCTCTGATCTGTCCCCAGGGCGGGGGCTGGCTGGGGTGGGGGCAGGGGGCAATGGGGCCTTTTACCTCTTGGGGGCACTGGTTCTGATCTGGCCCCAGGGTGGGGGCTGGCTGCTGGTTGGGGGGGTGGGGGTGGGAAATGTGACACGGGGGCCCAGGCAGGTGTTGGTTTAATGTCGGGGAGTGAGGTGTAGGGGGGACCCAGGAGTCCTGGTACTGGCCACGTCTCGGCTCTCACTGCCCTGTCTCTCTCTGTAGGGACCCGCCACCCAGTTTCAGTTCCAGGATGCAGCCAGTCACCACCGGCCTCCTGCTGCTCTTGGCAGGTGAGACGCTCCCCACAGTGCCCCCTGCTGGAAGAGGCTGGGGCTGGTGTAGTCAGGAGCTGCCCCCTCTGCCAGCTCTCCTGCCCTGCCCCCCACAGCGCCCCCTGCTGGGAGTCCAATGCTATTTTCTCTTTCAGCGGCGTTTCCTGTCCTGAAAGCTGAACACCCCATGGGTGAGTTCACCCTCCTCCGCTCTACTGCTGCCAGCATGGTCCCGAGCTGCCCTGGGAGGCGGGAGGGAGCAGAGGGGACTCACGGGGGGGGGCACTTCAGCCTGGCTGTCACTCCTCTGATGGGGTGGGAAGAGTAGAGGCCTAGGGGGAATGGAGCAGCTGGGGGAAGGATATCGGCCTGGAGTGGTCCAAGGAACCCAGGAGTCCTGACACCCAGCCCCCACTCCTGCTCTAACCCACTGGAGACCCCACTCCCCTGCCAGAGCTGGGGGTAGAATGCAGGAGTCCTGGCCTCACGGCTCTAACTCTTTCTTTTCTGCCCCACGCCAGATCCAGCAAGCCCCTTCTATTACGGTAAGTGCCACTCCTGCCATCTCCCTCCGCTGGCATCTCCCCGGGGCAGGACCCTGCCGGCGGAGCCTGGCACAGACAGGGAGGGGCTGGACCGGCCAGGCCAGTCTCCTGCCCTCTCATGGGGAGCTGGGCAGTAGCCAGGGCTGGGCTGTGGAGAGCCCGCACTGGACCAAGGGGGGAGGGAGGGAGGGAGGATGGATTGGGCTGTGGGAGGAGGATAGGGGTGGAGGGATTTGGGGATCTGGCTGGGGGTTCTGGGTGTGGGAGGACGGGGGAGTCTGGGATGGGAGGGATTCAGGGGACATGGTGTTGGGTGGGGGGGATTTGAGAGGCGTGGTGTTGGGTGGGATTTGGGGGTGGGGTCTGGGGGATGGGGAGATTCGGGGGATGTGGTGTTGGGTGGGGGGATTTGGGGAGGTCTGGGGGATTTGGGGGATGTGGGGGGGGTCTGGGGGATGGGGAGATTCGGGGGATGTGGTGTTGGGCGGGGGGATTTGGGGAGGTCTGGGGGATTTGGGGGATGTGGGGGGGGTCTGGGGGATGGGGAGATTCGGGGGATGTGGTGTTGGGCGGGGGGATTTGGGGAGGTCTGGGGGATTTGGGGGATGTGGTGTTGGGTGGGGGGGGTCTGGGGGATGGGGAGATTCGGGGGATGTGGTGTTGGGTGGGATTTGGGGGTGGGGTCTGGGGGATGGGAAGATTCAGGGAATGTGGTGTTGGGCGGGGGAATTTGGGGAGGTCTGGGGGATTTGGGGGATGGAGAGATTCGGGGGACGTGGTGTTGGGCGGGGGGGATTTGGGGAGGTCTGGGGGATTTGGGGGATGTGGTGTTGGGTGGGGGGGTCTGGGGGATTTGGGGGATGTGGGGGGATTTGGGGGACGTGGTGTTGGGCAGGGGGATTTGGGGAGGTCTGGGGGATTTGGGGGATGCGGTGTTGGGTGGGGCGGGTCTGGGGGATGGGGGATTTGGGGAGGTCTGGGGGATTTGGGGGATGTGGTGTTGGGTGGGGCGGGTCTGGGGGATGGGGGGATTTGGGGAGGTTTGGGGGATGTGGGGGGATTTGGGGGATGGAGAGATTCGGGGGATGTGGTGTTGGGCGGGGGGATTTGGGGAGGTCTGGGGGATTTGGGGATGTGGTGTTGGGTGGGGGGGTCTGGGGGATGGGGAGATTCGGGGGATGTGGTGTTGGGCGGGGGGATTTGGGGAGGTCTGGGGGATTTGGGGGATGTGGTGTTGGGTGGGGGGGGTCTGGGGGATGGGGAGATTCGGGGGATGTGGTGTTGGGCGGGGGGGATTTGGGGAGGTCTGGGGGATTTGGGGGATGGAGAGATTCAGGGGACGTGGTGTTGGGTGGGGTCTGGGGGATGTGGTGTTGGGTGGGGGGGTCGGGGGGGTGAATCTGGGAGCATGGGGGTGGGGGCATAGCCCCTCTGCAGCAGAGGGAGCTGCTTTAGAGGTCCCCTTAGGCCAGGCTCTTACGGCTCCTCTTCCCCCCCCAGACTGGCACCGCCTGCGGCTCGGAGGGCTGATCGCCGCCGGCATTCTCTGTGCCCTGGGGATCATTGTGCTACTCAGTGAGTGGGGTGGGGGCAGGGACTGGGGAGGGGGTCTCAGCACCCAGCAGGTGAGGGTTGGATGGGGGTGTCCCAGGGCCCTAGGAAGGTAGGGGCCTCAGAACTGGGAGGGTGTCCCAGTGTCTGTGAGGTGATGGGGAGGGGGTGTCCCTGTGCCCTGGGGGTGTCTCGGCAGCTGAAGGGTGGAGGTGGGGTGGGGTTGTCCTGGCACCTGAAGAGATTGGGGGTGTCTGCACTGAGCATCTGTCACTAGCTGTGGGGGGGGGGGGCAGTGATTGGGGGGGGGAGACTGTTCCCAGGCCCTGATCCCATGGGGGGGCTGGCAGCTCCTGGGTGGGGGGGATTGCTGCTCCTCCCCCAAGTTTGTGTCTAATCTTCCTCCCACCCTTTTTATTTTATTTATTTATTTATTTCCCCCCCCCCCCCAGGTGGAAAATGCAAATGCAAATTTAACCGCAAAGCCAGGTAGGGGGTGGGGTCTAGGGAGTGCAAGGGAGGGGTTATGCTACACTTTGGAAGAGGTGGGGGGGTCATGTTGTGGATGCTGGGGGCATGTGGTGTGAATTGGGGAAACAGTGGGGGTGGGGCAGTGAGGATGGGGCATGGGGTGTGTGTGTGGAGGGGGGGTCATGCTGGAGGGGGGAATGGAGGCGCAAGGCTGGCGCGGTGGGAGGTTGTGGTGTTGGACGCGGGGGGGGGTCACGTTCCCCATGCTCATAACCCTCCCTCTCCCTCCTCAGCCGGCGGCCGAATGAGCCCCCTTCACCTCGTCACCCCCGGTAAGTCCCCCAACCCCTTTCCTGGTCGGACCGGGGGGGATGCTTTGGAGTCTGGGGGGAGGGGAGGGGGGTCTCTAAACTTGTCACCCTGACCCTTGTGGGGCCCTTCTCCCTTCCCTGTGTCGCCCCCTAGTGGCTGCTGGTGGGAGAGACCTCTCAGCGCTGCAGAGGGGAAGGGACCCTATGTGGGGCTAGTGGGTTGCGTGTTGTTCCCCCCCCCCCCCCCCCCCCCCCCAGCTCCACAGATGGCTCCCATGGCTTCTCTGTAAGCGGGTCTGTTCCCTTCCCCTCTTATCTCGCCGCAGGGCACTGCCAGTAACTGCTGAACCACAATGGTCCCGGTGCCAGGTCTCGCCCAGGGCGCTGGCTCCTTGCTGGGACGTCCCGTCCCCCCCATCCCCCGATCTGGGGAAGCAGAAGGGGGAGAAGTTTTTTAACTGAACTTTCCACTCTGTGGAATAAAAGTCTCCTGACCTTGAAACTCTGAGTGAGTCATGGGTGCCTTTCCCCTCTAGGGGGCGCCAGCTCCCATCCAGCCCTGGCAGGGACAGGACTGGCTGACTTGAGGGCAAGCAGGGAATGGGACAAGGGGCCTTTCCCCTCTAGGGGGTGCCGTCTACCTCCCTGCCCTGGGCCTGGATGGGAGCTAAGTGGCCTCTCCCTCTCTAGGGGGGCGCTGGCTCTGGTGTAGGTAAGGCCACAGTGGCTGAGGGGCAGATAACCAGCAGGAGAACCCCTGGAAATGTCCTGGTTCCAGCAGAGTGCGAGGAACCTGCATTGTCCCGTGAAAACACGATGAGTTGGCCGAACTCTTAGTGAAGCCCCGGCTGGGCTGGCCAGAAGCCCGGGGGCCAGGCCCTGCGCTCAGCGAGCACCTAACCACTGGCCAAGCAAGGCCCAAGGGGCCCCTGGTTTGGGGGCTGGGCATGGGATGAACCATGGGCATCCTGCCCCCACTCAGCTGATCTGTGCCAACTCCCGCCTCAAGATGGGCCCTGCCCGCTGCTCGCAGTGCTGTTCCAGCAAGCGCTCCCCGAGCCAAGCAGCCTGCCCTCCATGTAACCCTGTGGGCAGGGCACTCCACTGGCCCTGGGGAGCCTGGGTCCAATCCCCCCGTGCCGCAGGGGAAGACGGGGTTGGGAGAGGGGTTTCCAGCTCTTGGAGGCTCTCCTCACTGCCCTCTAGCGTCCTTTTCTCGCAGCCCTGGCGAACTCGCCTGGGTCCCACTAGATGGGGCGCCAGGGGCTAGCCACCAGTGCTCTTGGGAGCCTAGCTCCCTACGCCACACAGCAGCCCGGGCTAAATGGTGGCTGCCCTGTCTCTGGGGCTGCCTGGGTTAAACTGCCCTTGCCCTGCCATCACAGCTTCCCTCACAGCTGCCCCAGATGGTCACGGCGCCTGCCCACGGATGGGTACCCAGCGGGTAGCTGGGCAACACCTGTGCACATCCTTTCTCCCTAGCTGCAGGCTGCAGGGAACCTGCTCTACCCTGGCCCAGCTGCCTGCTGGAGCCACAGGGCTGAAGGGGGGGGGGGGGGGAGACAGGCCCTGTCCTGGTGGGGGGACTGCTGGCAGAGCCGCTGGGCCAAGGGGAATGTTCTGGAACTGTAGGGAGCCTGTATGCCATAGTTTCTCTCTCTCTCTCCTTTGCATTGTTCCCTCAGGGGTGCGAAACGGTTAACGCTGCGCCAGAAGCCAAGAACCCGCGGTCTGTGTCCCAAAGCTGGGGGGCGGGAACCTGAATGGGACTAGCTGAAACCAGGCCCCTCAAGGGCGGAGTCAGAAGGCCCATGGGAGCCTGAGGGTGCCATCAAGCACCCCCCACACACAGGGGAAGGTGATTTTGTCCCCCACCTCTCAGCAAGGGGAGCAGCGCTGGCGAACAAAGGGAGCGGGACTAAGGGCTGCCCTAGGAAGAGGCACAGGGGACTCAGCCAGATGGCATCAGCCAACAGCCCCCGGGCACCGCTCTCCTTGCCAGCCGCACCCCTCTTCTCAGCACTTCCTATTGGCTACTTTAGGCTCCTCTCCACTCAGCCTGCTGGCTCTTGTGGGGCTCAGCCAGTGCCTGAGGTGCCAAACGTGCGGTCAGGGGCAGTGGGGGGGCCGCTGGCAAGGTCGGTGCTGCCGTACTCAGCATTGTAACAGCTAAATCACTTTGGCCCAGGAGTCCTGGCTCCCAGCCCTGCTCTAACCACTAGATGCTGCTCCCCTGCCAGGGATAGATCCCAGAAGTCCTGGCTCCGAGCCCTGCCTTGCTCTAACCTCTAGACCCCACCCCCTCCCCGAGCTGGAGGTAGAACTGAGGAGGCCTGGCTGTCTCCCCCCTTTCTCGTCTTTACTCTAACTCCCCCCCCCCCCCCCCCCCCCCCCCCATCACAGCAGCCCAGGGACAATATACGGTGTTATTTACAGAGCTCTGGCTGGGGTAATGGGGGCATTGGGCGTGTCTGGGGGAGGGGGACAGAGGAATGCTGATTTTTCAGCAGCTGCCTCCAACCTGTGTGCCCCCCCCCCCCCAATCCCAACATGGGCAGTAGCTCCGCAGGCACCCCCGAGGTCCCTACTGCCCCCAGGTGGGGGGGATGGGGCGCCTGTCACTGAAACTGCTGGTTATTGACCAGCAGGGGAGGCAAAGGTTAAAATTCACCAGCCCGCTGAGGTTGAGGCCTATTGGACTGTCAAGTCTTGAGTTACCCCCACCCCAGAGTGGGCCTAGCTAGCCCCATAGCCTCCCTTCCCCCGGAGCAGCCTCGGCAGCCCGGCCCCTCTCATCTGCCCCATGGGCCCATCTACCTTGGCATCCTGTTGCCCTGGTTCAGCCCCGGGGGGCCAGCAGCTAAGAATCCAGCCCATGAGCCACCTTGGGGGGGGGGCCTTGATCACAATTTTATTTTAAAAACAAAATTAAAAACCGAGGACAAATTAATTTGAAAAAAGTAAATAAAATTCCAACTTAATGGGGAAAAAGGCAAACAAAACCAAACCTCCATTCGAATGACGGGCCAGGCCAGGCCCCCGTTTGAACTGACCCCCTTAAACGGGAACTAAAACAAAGAGCAATTGGGGCGGGGGCGCCTGAATTTTCCATTTACTGTTTTTTAAAAAGGAAAGAAACAATGGAATGAAAACAGAGCAAATGTCGGTACAGAGAAAAGTGACAGAATCAAAGCAACAGGGCATTATCTGGGGGGGAGGGGTGTCAAAAGAGTAAATAAAATTAACTTGAATTTTAAAAATGAGACCAAATGACTCAGTAACTGAACCCAAACATTTAATTTATGGGCGATGGGAACAAAGGTTTAAAGGCTAAAAATGAAATGAAATAAAAAACGTGAAATGAATAAAAAAGGCAGCAAATGTTTTTCTTTAACGACTCTGTGAATGACTCATCGGTTTAAAAGCAGGACCTGACTGAAAATTGAAATTTTTTTAGTTAAGGAGGATTGTAAATGAATAAAAATTTGAAAAAGACACAATTGAAATGGAAACTCCAACGCTGAAAAAGCCACAGGACGCTGGCTCTTAACCAGAACCCTTTGTAAAGGGGTGGGGAAAAAACAAGTCTCTTAAATCCATTTTTAAAAATGTAGCAGGGGGAAATGGCTCTTAACCAACGCCAGAAACGATTTTAAAAGGTGTGTGTGTGTGGGGGGGGGGGTTTGGCATCAAAATAGGATTGAAAAGTCGGTCCCTGGTGCTGTCCCCCCCCCGGCATGCCCTCCTGCTCCCTTCCCCCTTGTCAGCATCCCATTCTGCACCCCCATTGTCGGCATCCCTGGTGGCCATGGCTGGTGCTGCACCCCCATTGTCTGTGTCCAGTTCTGTTCCCCGCCATGGCCTATGCTGCACCCCCATTGTCTGCATCCTGTTCTGCGCCCCTGGTGACCCTGGCTGGTGCTGCACCCCCTTTGTCTGAAGCCAGTTCTGCGCCCCGGTGGCTGTGGCCCAGTGTTGCACCCCCCCACTATCTGCGTCCTGGTCTGTGCCCCCAGTGGCTGTGGCCGGTACTGCACCCCCATTGTCTGTGTCCCATTCTGTGCCCCCCCCCCGGTGGCCGTGCCCAGTGCTGCACCCCCCATTGTCTGTGTCCCATTCTGTGCCCCCCCCAGTGGCCATGCCCGGTGCTGCACCCCCCATTGTGTCCCATTGTGTGCCCCCAGTGGTCGGTGCTGCACCCCCCAATGTCTGCATCCCATTCTGTGCCCCCCCAGTGGCCATGCCTGGTGCTGCACCCTGCATTGTCTGCGTCCCGTTCTGTGCCCCCAGTGGCCGGTGCTGCACCCTCCATTGTCTGCATCCCGTTCTCTGCCCCCAGTGGCTGGTGCTGCACCCCGCATTGTCTGCGTCCCGTTCTGCGCCCCCAGTGGCCGGTGCTGCACCCCGCATTGTCTGCGTCCCGTTCTCCGCCCCCAGTGGCTGGTGCTGCACCCCGCATTGTCTGCGTCCCGTTCTGTGCCCCCGGTGGCCGGTGCTGCACCCCGCATTGTCTGCGTCCCGTTCTGCGCCCCCCTCTGCCCCGGCGCGGGGCTCAAGCACTCAGGTCGATGGTGATGTGCCGGTAGATCTGCGTGTCTCCCTTGAAGCTGGCGGCGAAGACAAAGTCCCGCTGGTGGACGGCCAGGTGGGCGAAAGAGCGGGGCGCCTGGGTGTTCAGCTCCTGGAAGCGGACGAAGAGGCCCGAGCGGGCATCGTAGCGGTACACCTGGCTGAAGGAATAGTCGTTGCCCAGCACTGCATAGCGGTGGCTCCCAATGCCCAGTGGCTGGAAGACCATGGAGCCGCGTGATGGCATGTGCTGGACGTCCCGGAACATGGAGCCCTCCCAGCGCATCACCTGAGGAGGCAGAGAGGATTGTGGGTTATGCCAGAACTGCCAGCAGGGCAGAGAGGCTGCGGATTACAGTGGATGAGAAGCCTGGCTGGGATGATTGAGTTGGGGTTGGTCCTGCTTTGAGCAGGGGGTTGGACTAGATGACCTCCTGAGGTCCCTTCCAACCCTGATATTCTATGGGTAATGCCGGCCTGGAGGCAGGGGGCATCATGGGGAACAGAGAGCATGCCAAGAGAAGAGCATGATGGGAGTGGCTGAGTGGGAGCAGCACATGATGGGAGCATATTGGGGGCAGAGGCAAAGTCAAGAGTATGCTGGGAGCAGCTGAGCAGAGACAGAGAGCATTATGGGAGCAGAGCATGCTTGGACCAGTTGGAGCATGCTGGGAGCAGGGCATTCTGGGAGCACTGTTAGCAGGGTACACTAGGGGCATTTTGGGGGCACGCTGGGAGTATGCTGGATGCATGCAGGGCATGCTGGGAACAGGGGGTGCATGCCGGGTGCAGGGTATGCTGGCACTGGGGGCACGCTGGGCGTAGGGCAGGCTGGGAACAGGAGGTACATGCTGGGCGCAGGGCACGCTGGGGCACACCGGGCGCTGACCTTAGAGTCACCAATGAAGCGGGTCAGACAGACGTAGACGTCCCCGCGCAGGCGGAAGTGCTTAACGGCGTAGACGTCGTCCATGTCAGGGATATCTGTGTGGCGTAGGAAGGCGCGGCCGGGCCGGCTCCACTGGTAGACAACGGGGCGCTGGGAGCTGCTGGCCAAGATGAGGCTGGGCCGGCCGGAGAGCTCCAGGAACTCCACGTGGGTGTCGCGGTGCCAGGCGTGCAGGGCCTGGTGAGCGTAGAAGCCGCGCCCGCCCCAGCGGAAGAGCGTGGTGGCGCCCGCCTTGGAGCTGTCGGCCACGGCCAGGAACCAGTCGCCGTCCACCCGGAAGCTGGCCAGGGCGTTGGGCTTGCGGATGCGCTGCGGGCCCAGCTCCTGCAGCCGCACGAAGCGCCCCGAGGCCTCCTCCCGGCGCCACACATGGGAACCCCCGGCCAGCTGCGCCAACACCACCAGCAGCCGCCCCTCCACCACCAGCGGCTTGCAGGCCACAGGCGACGAGCCTGTGGGGGCAGGGGTGAGGGGGTAGGGATCAAGGGGCTGCCCAAGGGGGACAGACATCAGGGGGGCTGCCAAGGGGGCAGGGAGGTTGTCCAAGGGAGCAGGGATTGGGGGGGCTGCCCAAGGGGGCAGGGATCAGAGGGCTTCCCAAGGGGGTCAGAGGTTAGAAAGAAAGGGGGAGGGAAGGAGAGGGGTTCAGGGAGGCTGCACAGGGGGAGGGTTTTTGGGGGGAGGCTGTCCCTGGGGTGGGGAGATGGGTTAAGGAGTGTCAGGGGATCTGCCCAGCGGGCAGAAAAGGGGCAGCTGGGGGCTAGTCTGAAGGTAGGGGTGCCTGGGGTGGGTGATCTCGGTGGGGGGAGGGGGCTGTCTGGGGATGTGGTCTCCAGGGTGTCTGGTCTCTGGGCTGCCGGGGGTATCTGGCAGTGTGTGTGGGGTGGGGTGGGGACATCTGTCAATCACCGCTGATGGAGGTGTCAGTGGGGGCACTGGAGGTATCTCCGTGGGTGGGGTGCAGGAGGCGCTGTGGGGGCATGGTGGGGGGCAGAGCAGGGGGCTGTGCGGGTATCACCGGGGGCAGGGCTCAGGGGGGCTGTGAGGGTATCCCTGTAGGTGGGGTGCAGGGAGCACTGTGAGGGGGATGGTGGGGAGCAGAGTGGGGGGCTCTGGGGTATTCTCAGGGGCAGGGCTCAGGGGGCTTTGAGGGTATCCCCGCAGGTGGGGTGCTGGGGGGGCAGAGCACATGGTGGGGGGGAGGAGCACAGGGGGGCTCTGGGGTATCCCCGGGGGCAGGGCTCACGGGGGCTGTGAGAGTATCCCCGCAGGTGGGGTGCGGGGGCGCTGGGGGGCATGGTGGGAGGTGGAGCACAGGGGGGTATCCCTGGGGGCAGGGCTCAGGGGGCCTGTGAGGGTATCCCCGCAGGTTGGGTGCAGGGGGCGCTGGGGGGCGCAGAGCACATGGTGGGGGGGGGGAGCACAGGGGGGCTCTGGGGTATCCCCGGGGGCAGGGCTCACGGGGGCTGTGAGAGTATCCCCCCAGGTGGGGTGCAGGGGGCACTGTGAGGGGGATGGTGGGGAGCAGAGTAGGGGGGCTGTGAGGGTATCCCTGCGGATGGTGTGCAGGGGGCGCTGGGGGGCATGGTGGGAGGTGGAGCACAGGGGGGTATCCCTGGGGGCAGGGCACAGGGGGCCTGTGAGGGTATCCCCGCAGGTTGGGTGCAGGGGGCGCTGGGGGGCGCAGAGCACATGGTGGGGGGGAGGAGCACAGGGGGGCTCTGGGATATCCCCGGGGGCAGGGCTCACGGGGGCTGTGAGGGTATCCCCGCAGGTGGGGTGCAGGGGGCACTGTGAGGGGGATGGTGGGGAGCAGAGTAGGGGGGCTGTGAGGGTATCCCTGCGGATGGTGTGCAGGGGGCGCTGGGGGGCATGGTGGGAGGTGGAGCACAGGGGGGCTCCGGGGTATCCCTGGGGGCAGGGCTCACGGGGGCTGTGAGAGTATCCCCGCAGGTGGGGTGCGGGGGCGCTGGGGGGCATGGTGGGAGGTGGAGCACAGGGGGGTATCCCTGGGGGCAGGGCTCAGGGGGCCTGTGAGGGTATCCCCGCAGGTTGGGTGCAGGGGGCGCTGGGGGGCGCAGAGCACATGGTGGGGGGGAGGAGCACAGGGGGGCTCTGGGATATCCCCGGGGGCAGGGCTCACGGGGGCTGTGAGGGTATCCCCGCAGGTGGGGTGCAGGGGGCACTGTGAGGGGGATGGTGGGGAGCAGAGTAGGGGGGCTGTGAGGGTATCCCTGCGGATGGTGTGCAGGGGGCGCTGGGGGGCATGGTGGGAGGTGGAGCACAGGGGGGCTCCGGGGTATCCCTGGGGGCACGCAGGGGGGCCGGGGCCCTCGCTCACCGTTGATGGAGGCGTAGGCCCGGAAGGCCCCATCCAGGTGGTCCCACTCAAGCAGGCTGCAGCGCCCGGCGAAGGGCTGGGTGATGGCCACATGCTGCTCCCCCTGGTACCAGAACGGCTCCACCGACAGCGCCTGGAAGGGCAGCGACTGGAACAGCGCCAGCGCTGGTGGGGGGTGAAGGTTAGACCGGGGCTGGGGGGCAGCTGGGTGCTTGGATTCATCCCCAGCTCTGCCCTCACCTCTGCTTCCTATGCCAGCCTTGAGACAATAGAACCCAGGAGTCCTGGCTCCCAGCCCCCCGCCTGTTCTAACCACTAGACCTCCCTCCCTTCCTGGGTCTGGGGATAGAACCCAGGAGTCCTGAGGCTTCTCACACAGCCAGCTCCAGGGGCTGCGTATGGAGCAGTTTGTGTCTCACCAGGAATTGGGTTGAGATGTAGCGAGGGCCATGAGCTAAGAAGCATTTTCCCTTCCAATGGGTTCACCCGGCGCTGAGATGCAGCCACCTCTGGGGCGGGGCAGCTGGGGAACAGCCGCACATAATGTCACACAGGGACGGCTCACCCGGCGCTGAGATGCAGCCACTTCTGGGGTGGGGCAGCTGGGGAACAGCCGCATATAACACCGCATGGGGCTTGCTACCCGGGGCTGGGTGCGGCTGGCTCAGGGGTCCCGTACCGGTGGTAATGCAGTCAAAGTCCTGGAGCTGCAGCTGGCTCAGCCGGGTGCCGTTGAGCTCGGCTGGGCCCTGGCACTCGCCCAGCTCTGTGCTGGCATTGGTGCTGCTCAGCCACTCCACCAGCCACTTGATCCGGCAGTCGCAGTGGAAGGGGTTCCCCCGCAGGTCCCTGGTGGGAGAATCGCCCCGTGTGGGGCCGTGTGGGGCTGGGGCACATGGGGCAGGGGGGCCGGAGCCAGGCAGCAAGGCCTTCCTCTGCCCCTCCCCTGCTCCTGCCCCCTCCTCACATCTCATTTCTTCCCTCTCCTCATTTCTGCCCATCTCTACCCCCCACCCCTCCTCCCCATCACCTCCCCCACTCCTGACCCCCAGTCCCACCTCTGCCCCCCCCACTCACACATGGGTGAGGGCGTCCAGGCCCCGGAACAGGTGGCGCGGCAGCGTCTCCAGCTGGTTGTGTGCCAGGCTCCTGGAGGGGGGGAGATGTCAGAGATGGGGAGGGCCCTTGGGGAGCGCTCGCTCCCATCCGGCCACAGGGCAGGGGGCAGGGTGGTCCCAGTGTGTGTGGGGATGGGCTGGGGGGTTCCACTGGAGCGGGGCTGTCGGTGGGTTGGGATGGGTTCCCTTGGGGGTTGTCCAATTGGGGGGACTCATTTTAGGGGTGACAGGAGTGTCAGGGGGAGGGGTCCCCTTGGGGGGTCACATCAGGCTGATGTTGGGGTCTCGGGGGGGGGGTGTTAGTGCCAAGGGATTGTGACCTCTGGTGTCAGGGATCACAGGGGGATATCAGGGCTGGATGTCAGGGGGTTCCTGGGGGGGTCTGTCAGTGTTGGGGTGGGAGTGTTGTGGGGCCGAGGGGGTCAGAGTCACAGGGGTCTCTGGGGTCTGGTGTTGGGGTGCTGGGGGGGTCACTGTTGTCTGTCGGTGCTGGGGGGCTGGTGAGGTCCCCAGGGTCCATTGGTTTCCAGGGACTAGGGGGGTCACTGGGGTCTGTTGATGCTGGGGGGCCAGTGGCCATGGGGGGGGTCACTCACAGATGCACAAGTCCCTTGAGGCCCCGCAGTGCGTTCTTGGAAATGGAGCCGACTTTGTTGTTCTCGATGAACCTGTAGGGGGCGGGAGGGGAGACTCTGTCAGTGGGTCACCCCTTGTGTGCCCGCTGCTCCCCTCCCCCCACAAAGTCCCCTGTGCAGACTCCCCCTTGCACCCCCACCCCTCGCACACTCACAGATACTCCAGGTGCAGGAGTCCCACGAAGGCATCGTCCCTGATCAGCCCCAGGGTGCTGGACGTGAACAAGCTGGGGAGAGAGGGGGAGTCAGCGCCCGCCGAGAGCCCGAACTATTGACCCCCCTCAGTCCCACCCCACAGCCTCCGCTTCCCACAGACAGCCTTGTCATGGCTCCAGAAGGGGAGTGGGGCCTTATGTTTAGAGCGGGCAGGGACTGGGAACCAGGACTCCTGGGTTCTCTTGCTCGCTCCGCCACAGATCTGCTGGGTGAATCTGGGCAACTCATTTCCCTGCTCCGTGCCTCAGTTTCCCCTTGCCCCCTGTGTCTGTGTAGATGGTGAGCTCTGTAGGGCAGGGCCCGTCTCTCACTGTGTCTGGGCGGCACCCGGCCAACAGGGCCCCAATCCCAGCTGGGGACTGTGAGCATTCCTGGGATAATGGTGAGCGCCTGCCCCCCCCCCAGACTGCCCCCTCTGAGCAGCACACAGCCATTTGCACACTCACCTTCCCATGTGCACTGGCTAGAGCACATCCATGTGCACACTCATCTTCCAATGTGCACTGGCTGACACATACCCCTTTGCACACTCACCTCCCCGTGCACACTGACCAGCACACACCCATTTTCATGCGTATACTCTCCCCGCACCCATGGGCTGCCATGCACAGACGTGGCTCTCTCTTGCACACTAGTGAGTTGGGGGTGTTGGTCTCCTTACAGCAGCTGCAGGGACGGCGTCTGCAGGAAACTTCCCTCTCGGAGCTCAGTGAATCCGGATCGCACCAGGGACCTGGGGAGGGGAGACGGGGCGTGAGGGGGCTACGGGTCAGAACCGGCACCAGCACTGGTGCTGTACCCATCACCAGGACTCCCACAGAGAGAGCACAGCACCACGGGCAGCTCCAGAGCCAGGAGAGGAACCAAGTCCAGAACCAGCACCATCAGACCAGCACCAGCACCACCAGTCCAGAATCAGAACCATCAGACCAGCACCAGCACCACCAGTCCAGAACTAGCTCCATCAGACCAGCACCAGCACCAACATCAGACCAGCACCACCAGTCCAGAACTAGCTCCATCAGACCAGCACCAGCACCAACATCAGACCAGCACCACCAGTCCAGAACCAGCTCCATCAGACCAGCACCAGCACCAACATCAGACCAGCATCACCAGTCCAGAATCAGAACCATCAGACCAGCACCAGCACCACCAGTCCAGAACTAGCTCCATCAGACCAGCACCAGCACCAACATCAGACCAGCATCACCAGTCCAGAATCAGAACCATCAGACCAGCACCGGCACCACCAGTCCAGAACCAGCACCAACTTTTGACCACAACCAACACCGCCATCAGGAACAGAACCAGCACTAACAGGAGACCAGAACCGACTTCAAACCAGTCCCAACAGCAAACCCAAAGCTGATCCAGAGCCAACACCGAACCAGAACCGACCATAAACCAGAACCAGCACCAGCCTCCTGCCAAGACCCAGGTTCAACAGCACCATTGAGAGGCGGAGCCTGGAGGCCTGAGCTAAAACCAGCTGGGAGGACGATGTTAATCAGAAAAAGGTGGCTGATAATTGGACTCATTTCAGAGCCCCGGATAGACCCTGAGGCACCGGCATGTCACGGGGTGGAGGAAGGCTACGCTGGTTACAAAACCAACCCGCTTTAGAGGGGCCATGAAGGCGGGTCTATAACCTATATAGCGACTGGACGGAAGGAAGGGGATTGATGAGTATCAATCGGGGGTGGGTTTATGTTTCCCTCCACGTTGTTGGTGATAATGTTGAAGAGCATCATTTATCTTTCTCCATTGCCTTGGGGCTCCTGGGACACATAAACAGAGGAATCTCGAGTAGGGCCAGAGAGGTTACTGGACCCTGGTGTGAACACGGCTGGACTCCTGTATCCAGTTCAAGAAGGAGGTTGATAAATTGCAGCGGGGTCAGAGAAGAGCCAGGAGGATGATTAAAAGCTCAGAAAAATCCAGGAGCTCCATCACTGCACAGAGCAGGTCCAGGGGTGACGTGATCCCCAGCTAGAATAGAGAGTTAGTAACCGGCTCCTCAGTCCAGCCGAGGAAAATCTAACACGGTCCAAGGGCTGGGAGTCGAAATTAGACAATTTCAGACTAGAAACAAGGTGTAAATTGTTAATGGCGAGAGCAATTAACCATGGGAGCAATTAGCCACCAAGGGTCGGGGATTCTCCCTCGCTGGCCATGTTTAAGCCATGATTGGACATTGTCGAACAGCTCTGCTCTAGGGATAACTTGGGGCCGTTCTCCGGCCCGGGAGTCCCATGAGATGCTCACAATTGTCCCTCCTGCCTTGGAATCTGGGACTCAAGCCAGAACCAGGAGCCTCCCGGCACTGAGCCAGCACCACTATCAAAGCATGACTAGTACCAGCGCCAGCCCCAGAGCCTTCCCAAGGGGACACCATGAGCAAGGCCACCAGCACCATCCAACCCAAACCAGCCGCAGCCCAAATGCCCACCCCAGGTGCAGAGTTGTAGTGGAGCTAGTGAATGGCCCAGCACCTTAACCAGAACAGCCAGCAACCTCAAACCAGAACCAATACCTGAACCAGCACCAACATCAAATCAGAACTGCTCCCAGAACCAGAACCAGAACCAATATCAAATGAGAACCAATAACAGAACCAGAATCAGCACCAGTGTCAAACCAGAATCTCTATGAGAACCGGAACCAATACCAGAATCAGCATTAATGTCAAACCAGAACCAGCACCAACATCCAAGTGGCAGAAATACCAGCAGTGACATTGAACCAGTACCAGAACCAATGGCAGAATCGGCTTCTCACCAGGCCCCATACCAGGGCTGACACCAGTGTCCCACCCGACACAGTGCAGTCACCCGCCCCAGCCTCAGCAGCTGCCAAGCAGGTAAATAGACCAGAACTAGCCACAGCAACAGAACTGGCACCAATGACCAACAAACCCAGCGCCATTGAATCAGAACCAGAATCGAATCACAACCCCAGCTGCAAGTAACAAGGGATTGTGTGACAGGGCAGGGCGGTGAGGAGGAGGGTGCAGGGGTGGCAGAGGGCTGCTGGGGGATCTTACAGGGAGGTGATGTCGGGGGGCAGTCCTCGGGGGACCCCGTCTGTCCTGTCACATAGTGCGTTGTCCTGGGTGCAGCTGCAGACGATGGGGCATTTCCGCCTGGGGGCCCGGTGCCGCTCACCCCCCGCAGCTGCCAGCAGCAGCAGCACAAACAGGGGGGCACAGGCCCATGGTCCCCCCCAGCCCATTGTCTGGCCCAGGGGTCGTGGGCTGCTCCCCCCTATTCAGCCCTGGGACCCTCTCCACACTGGGATCCTTCTACCTATCCCTGAATTCCTGATTCTTGCTATGCAGCTCTGTGCCACCCCTGTATCTATCCCTCTATCCACCCCGTATCTCTCCCTCTATCTACCCTTCTATCCACCCCTGTATCTATCCATCTATCTACCCCTCTATCCACCCCTGTATCTATCCATCTACCCCTGTATCTATCCCTCTATCCACCCCTGTATCTATCCATCTACCCCTGTATCTATCTCTCTATCTACCCCTGTATCTATCCAGCTACCCCCCGTATCTACCCCTCTATCCACCCCTGGATCTATCCTCTATCTACCCCTGTATCTACCCCTGTATCTATCCAGCTACCCCTGTATCTATCCAGCTACCCCTGTATCTATCCTGTATCTACCCCTCTATCTGCCCTTTTATTTTTCTGTCTAACCCTGTATCTACCCCTCTATCTCTCCATCCGTCCCTGGTTCTGTCCCGCTGTCCCCCTGCGATCTGGGTCAGTCCGCCTGTCCGTGCTCCCCCGTCCCGCTGTTCCTGTGGCCGTCCCTTCCTCTGTGAGTGGCAGTGCTGCCAGCCAATAGCTAGCCGGAGATGAGGAACACTGGGGAGGGGAGTGTTGACCAGGGGCGGGGCCATAAGTAAAGAAAAGGCGGGGGGCAGCTCAGCCCAGGGGCTGGGAGGAGGGGCCGGGCACTAGGACTCCTGGGTTCTATCTCAGCTCTGGGAGGGCAGTGGGGTCTAGTGGCTGAGAGCCAGGACTCCTGGGTTCTATCCCAGCTCTGGGAGTGGGAGAGGGCCTAGCGAGTTAGAGCAGGGCTGGGCGCCAGGACTCCTGGGTTCTAGTCTGGCCATGGGAGGGCTCAGCAGCTGCCCCCTGGGCCATTCACTGTTTGTGCCAAAAAGTGAAGTACTGCGTGTCATGGAAACAAACCATGGCGCTGGAGTGAGGAGGTAGGGGTCACCCTGGGGTGAGGGTGGGGGCAGATTTGTATAATTTTTGGTGGTGCCCAGAACGGGTCAAAGTCCTGTCGTCCGTCCCCTGTCTCCCCCCCACACACACACACACCTGCCTAAGGCTCTGGGAGGGAGTTGGGGTGCAGGAGGGGTGTGGGCTCTGGGAGGGAGTTTGGGTGCTGGGTGCAGGCTCTGGGCTGAGGCAGGGGTTTGGGGTGCAGGAGGGGGTGTGGGCTCTGGGAGGGAGTTTGGGTGCGGGCTATGGGCCGGGGGTTGGGGTGTAGGAGGGAGTGCGGGGGGGCGGGCTCTGAGTGGCACGCCGCATGGAGCGAGGATGGGCAGGAAGTCGCTTTAGCCCCGCTGCGCTGCTGCTGGTGGCAGCAGAGGCCCCCGGGCCTTTTAAAATCGCCCAGGGTGGCAGGCAGGGCCGGGGGAGAGACCTGGCCCCAAACATTGGTGGAGCCAGGCCCCCGGGCCCTGAATATTCCTGGAGCCCAGGCACCATGGGCCCATATAACTCACCGCCTCTGGGGGGGGAGTTAGCTGGTGAGGCAACGTGGCCTACAGTACCCCTCGAAGAGAGTCACTCCCCCCCACCAACTAACCACATACCCCACCCAGCACCATCAAGCTACACTCACAGATACAGGCTCCACCCACAACCCCAGGTCACTGCCATTACAAAGAGCTAACGGGTGGTGTCAGTAGGGTTCAGAGTGAACATCCATGTGCTTGATGACCAGGCCCCTGTCAGGGCTGGGACTGCATGGCCCCATCCTACACCTGCTGTTAACCCTCTGCTGGCTGCAAAGCAGGATAATGATCTGCCATTGCCGCCAGTTACCAGAGTTACCCTGTACCCCCGGGACCATAGGACCCCACTCCCCTCCCAGAGCCGGGGAAAGAACCCAGGAATCCTGACTCCCAGCCTCTCCTGCTTTGATCCCTGGAGTTGCACCAGACACAAAGAAAGCCTCATAGATGGCGGGACCTGGGGGTTGCAGGATTGTCGCAACCCCTAGTGTAGACAGGGCCCGTGTCTGTCTGCCCAGAGAAGGCAGGGCTCATGGCTGGTTAACCTCCCCCGGCCCACATCCCATCCCCTGCTCCAGGCAGGGAATAGGACATGGGCCTTTCCCCTCTAGGGGGCACCAGCTCTGGGAGGGCAGTTGGGGCTTGTTGTTAGAACGGGGAGGGGCACAGGGAGCCAGGACTCCTGGGTTCTATCCCTGGCTCTGGGAGGAGAGTGGGGTCTAGTGTTTGGTGTGGGGCTGGGAGTCAGGACTCCTGGGTTCTTTCCCCAACTCTGCCTTCCCCCTCCCAGGCTGGTTCCTAATCTTCCTGGTATTACAGCTGCGCCCCCTCACCCAGAAATGCCTGCTCAGATGCTCAGCGCCAGGGGTGGATTGGGGGGAGCCGGGGGACAATGGGCCCAGCTGTCTGGCTGCCCGCCAGTCCCTGGGAGTGGGATCCCAGCCCGGAGCTGGCATTTCCCCTCACACAGGGGCCTTTGTCCTGTGATGTGTGTGTGTGTGTGAGGGGGGAATCTGGGGGGTGGAAACACTCCCTGCAGGGAGATGCCGGGGGCACTGGGGGGTGAGGGGGAAGGAGGCTGCAGCTGGGCAGGGGGATTGGAGGTGTGAGCATGGTTGGGGGGATGGGCCCTGACAATGGGACCCACAGCTGGATGGGCGGGGCAGGCTGGAGTGAGGCTGAAACAGTGTGTGTGTGTGTGTGTGTGTGTTTGTGTCCCTGCTGCCCCCTGCTGGAGGGGACAAGCCCTGCTGGGCAGGGGTGGGGGAGGTGGCACCCTGTGCTTTCTTCCTGAGTGGGGTTGAGATCAGTAACCAAGAGTCCTGACTCCCAGCCCCCCCTGCTGTAACCACTAGACCCCACTCCCCTCCCAGAGTCTGAGCTCACATGTAACTTGGCTGTGCTAAGCTAGTCAGTGACTCTGTGTGTGCGTGTGTGTGTAGGAATGGCAGGAATCTTGTTAGGTTTAATGACCACCTGACTCCTCTCCTTCCTGATCAGGATCCCAGAGCTCCAGGACATTAACATTATAACATCGTCCGTCCCCCTGCCCCAGAAACACGACCTCTCCCCTCCTTGGAAACTGCTGGATTTTGTGCTTTGAATGGATTTATGATTCCACATACGCAGCCACCTCTGGAGCAGGGCAGCTGGGGAAAAGACACACATAACGCTGCATGGGGATGGCTCGTCCGCCCTGAGATGCAGCCACCGCTGAGTCGGGGCAGCTGGGGAACAGCCATTTAGGACAGGAAGTCCTAACCAAGCTGTGTCAACCAGGAGCTAGAACAGAGGCAGTGTGAACTGGGCTCTGACCCAGACGCTGGGGTTCACACTGCAGCTTGGCCTATCAAACTGCCGTCATGCCTTGGGATCTTTACTGGCCATGAAGGGGCAGCGTTCAGCATCTGTCCCAGCCCTGGAGGGGGGTTCATGGAATAGGAGGGACGATCCTGGCCAGTGGCCACCTGCAGTTCGATTCCACATGGGGGCAGCAGTGGGACTCAGAGGGAGGGAGCTGTCCCGCAGCAGCGCCTTCTCCCCCCAGGGCCTGCCCCAGCCCCCAGCCCCCCGCCCCGGTTTAATGACCCCCAGCTCCTCCCTGGCCAGCCCGCAACCAGGAAACAGAATCCACCTGGCCAGGCTATGCACAGGGACACGTCACCACCCCAGTCACACCCTGACACACTGTCACCCGACCCGCCACACCGATACCCCGACAAACAGACACACTCTCACCCTGACAGCCACACTGATACCCCGACAGCCATAGCAATACCCCAGCACACTGACAGGCTGTCACCCTTACAGCCACCGATACCCCAACCCACTAAAACGCTGTCACCCTGAAAGCCACACCAATACTCTGACACACTGACATGTTGTCACCCCAACAGCCACACCAATATCCCTACACACTGACATGCTGTCACCCTGACAGCCACACTGATATTCTGACAGCCACACCAATATCCCAACACACTAACACTGGCACCTGACAGCCACACTGATACCCTGACACACTAACACGCTGTCACCCTGACAGCCACACTGATACCCCAACAGCCATAGCAATACCCCGACACACTGACAAACTGTCACACCCTGTCAGCCAAACTGATACCCTGACACACTGTCATCCCGACAGCCACACTGATACCCTCATACACAGTCACCCAATAGCCACACCAACACAGTCACCTCAACACACAGCCACACCGATACCCCAACACACTGACATTGTCACCCTGACAGCCCCACGGATACTCCAATACACCAAGCCAAGTCAAGTCCCACACAGCCCCACCCACACACCATCACACGCCACACAGCCACATGGACACACTGACACAGGGGCACCAACACACTGACAGAACCACACCCACCCTCCACGGGCTGCTTCGTCCCACCCCACCTAGATCCCGCTATGGGGGACAGTTACGAAATTCTGCCTGAATTGACACCCCCCGCCCCCTTTCTCCAGACCCACCCCCACTGCCCCCACCCACTGCCTGGTCCCCTCCCCCATTCCCTCAGTCCCACCCCACCCCCGCCCCGCTCCGGGCCGGGCGCTCCCCGCTGTCCGGTCCCGCACTCTGCGTTCGGCCGGGCTGACAGCTGCGAGGGGAGCGGGGTAAGGGGCGGCCAGGGGGCTTGGGGGAGACGAGGCAGGGGGAGGGGGAAAGTCCCGTGCGGGGAAAGGGGCGGATCGGCTGGGATCTGGGCAACGGGAGAGGGGGCTCTGCCCCCCAGGGAGGGGGGTCTAACTACGGGGGGTCTAACGGGGAGGCACTGCCCCCCAGGGAGGGGGGGTCTAACCACGGGGGGGTCTAACCGGGAGGGCTCTGCCCCCCAGGGATGGGGGTCTAACCACAGGGGTCTAGGGTTTAACCCCGGGGAGGTCTAATGGGGGGGGCATTGCCCCGCAGGGGGGGGGGGGGTTAACCAGGGGGGTTCTAACGGGGGGGGCACTGCCTCGGGGATCTGCCCCCAGGGAGCTGGGTCTAACCCCGGAGGGGTCTAACAGGGGGGTCTAACCCCGGGGAGCGGGTTTAACCAGGAGGTGTGTCTAGCAGGGGGCTCTGCCCCCAGGGTTGAGCCTCTAACCACGGGGGGTCTAATGGGGGGCTCTGTCCCCAAGAGAGGGGAACCTAACCATGGGGGGGTCTAACAGGGGGTCTCTGCCCCCCAGGGAGGGGTTTTAACCTCAGAGGGAGGGGGCTTAAAAGGTGGGCTCTGACCCTAGGGACGGAAGACTAACCATGGAGGGGTCTAATTGGGGGGGCTCTGCCCCCCAGGGACAGGGGTCTAATCACAGGGAGGTCTAATGGGGAGGTTCTTCCCCCCAGGGAGGGAGGTCTAACCCCGGGGAGGTCTAACAGGGGGGCACTGCCCCCCAGAGAGGGGGTTTTAACCAGGGGGTTCTAACGGGGGGGGGCACTGCCTGGGGGAATCTGCCCCCAGGGAGGGAGGTCGAACCCTGGGGAGGTCTAACGGGAGGCTCTGCCCCCCAGGGAGGGGGGGGTCTAACCACAGGAGGTTCTAATGGGGGGATGTCTAACCCAGGGGAGGGTTGGTGTGATGCCTGGGGGGGGGGATATTTTGCGGGGGGAGAGGTTAGGGATGTACCAGCACCTCAGGGGAGTGTTTGGGGTGCTCAGGTGCCCCCGACTCTGCCCCAGGGGCTCATCTGACAGGCCTGGTCCAGAGGCAGTTGTGCCTGTGGGAGGGTCCATCCCCCCCTGCAGTGGGAGGCAGCTCCCCCTCCTGGATCTCGGGGTCTCCCCATGGCCAAGTCCAGCCATGACACCAGCTCCCTCCCCACCGGGCCTGTGGTGCCCAGTGGCAGTGAGTTCCACAGGCCAATGGTGGGACAAATGGCCCCATGTCCTTGGGCCAAGAGACTGGTGGGGAGACCCCATGGCCTGTCCTGTCCCACTGACATGGCCCCACTCCCCCAGTGCCTCCCTTGGGGCTTCTTTCCAGGTGGCAACCAACACCTGGTGACATCTGTGTGGACAAGGGGGCAGTGGCGGGGGAAGGATTCAGGGAGAGGGATGGGGTGAAGGGGGTTGTGGGCGCAGTAATGGGGTAGGGATGAGGAGAAGGGGCAGGTATGTGGCACCAGGGTCAGGGGTCCCAATGCTGGGTCGGGGGACCCTCCTTCCCTCCTGAGCCGTGTCCCAGCCTGGCACAGAGCTGCCGTGCAGCTGGTGGGGGAGTTGGAGGTGAGATCCAGCCGCCCTGGTGTCCCCACCGGCCCCAGAACCCCTGCCCCAGGCCTGCCTCGGGACAGTCACACGTGGCAGGACTCTAGGGCCAGGGTCTCAGCCCAGGCCGGGTGCCCCCCTGGGGCTGGTGGTGGCCTGGGCTCAGCTGAGATGTGAGCCAAGCCGTGGGTGCTGCATGCCAGGCCAGCTGAGTCAGGGGTATTTATACTCCAGCACCGTGGGGCCTGGGTATATTTAGACAGGCTGCCGGGGAGCGCAGAGACCCACCAATCCCAGCCAGGGCTAGAGGGGGTGTCTGGCAGCTCTCCTCAGAGAGGGGGCACGACAGAAGGTGAGTAGGGGCCCTACTTTAACCACTAAACCCCCTCCGCTCCCAGAGCCGGGAGAGAACCCAGGCGTCCTGGATCCCAGCCTCCCCTGCTAGTCACACCACGCAGGTCCCTTATCGAGAGCTCCCATCCTGTCCGGGGCTTGTCAGGCAGCCAACCCAGCCGAATTTAGCTGCCTTAATCTCTGCCCCTGAGCCAGTCCCCGCGGCCCACGATAACGCCCTGTCCTACCCAGCCGCCAGCGAGAGGCCCAGGCCCGAGCCCAGGGGTAGGTGCAGGGAGCTGTGGGTCGGGACTGAGGGGCACCGGCAGAGCTGTGGGTGAGGGCAGCCCAGGGCTGGGATAGCAGGGGCTGTGGGTCGGGACTGAGGGGCACCGGCAGAGCTGTGGGTGGGGACAGCCCGGGGCTGGGATAGCTGGGGCTGTGGGTCGGGACTGAGGAGCACCGGCAGAGCTGTGGGTGGGGCCCAGGGCTGGGATAGCAGGCGCTGTGGGTCGGGACTGAGGGGCACCGGCAGAGCTGTGGGTGGGGACAGCCCGGGGCTGGGATAGCTGGGGCTGTGGGTCGGTGCTGAGGGGCACCGGCAGAGCTGTGGGTGAGGGCAGCCCAGGGCTGGGATAGCAGGCGCTGTGGGTCGGGACTGAGGGGCACCGGCAGAGCCGTGGGTGGGGGCAGCCCAGGGCTGGGATAGCAGGGGGCTGCGTGTTGGGAGTGAGGGGCACAGGTAGAGCTTGGGGGAAGGAGGGCTAGGATAACGGGGGTGCAGGTTGGGAGTGAGAGGCACCAGTAAGCTTGGGGGGGCAGGGCTAGGGTAACAGGGGCTGCGGGTCGGGAGTGAGGGGCGCCGGCAGAACGGGGGTGCTGCGGGGTCCGGGCAGAGGCAGGCCCCAGGGGTGCTGACATGTAGTGGCTGTGGGGCATGCAGGCTGGAATGTTCTCTTCTCTGTGGGGAGTGGCGGGGGGGGGGAGGGTGGCGTGCAGCGTTGGGGGGGCCAAGGCGTAACTCGGGGTTACGGGTGCCCAGTGCCAGGGATTAGGCTGGCAAATGCAAATCCCCGGGGTTAACCCTTTATTGGCTGCAGACAAAGCAGGGACAGAGGGGAGGTGGGTAATTACACCCCCCCCCCATATCTCAGAAGGGGGTCCTCTATCTGGGGGGGGGGTAGAGACCACAGAGTGGGGGAGGGCAAGGATGTGTAGCTGCAGGCTGAGCAGTGCTGGGCGGGGAGATGAGGGGGAGCCACCCCCACCCCCCCAAGCGCAGAGGGAGCAGAACCCCGGGCAAGGCTGGTGGGACTCAGGCCAGGGCCAGGGTCCTCTCTCCTGCCCCCTCCTCCCACCCTGGGGTCTCCTGGCTTGGGGTGGGGGGCAAGGTTATCATCCGCAAACACTGCCTAGCAGGCGGGGGGGGGGGGGCACAAGGCCACATCTCTATGGTAACAGACCTTTGGCCCCCAGCAGACCCACCAGGCCGGGGCTGGGTGTGAATGACCCTGGCCCCGCCCCCAACCCTGCCATGGGTTGTACCCCTGCCATAGCCCCACCCCCAGTACCTTCCATCCCATCCCCCCAGACTCCCCCCATCCCTGCCACAGCTCCACCCCGCCCCCCACTACCTCCCACCCTGGCCCTGCCACGGCCTCACCCACCAGCCCTGTTTCTCCCCCCCAGTACCTCTCACCCCAACCCCTTCCATGGCCCCACCCCACCCCCAGTGTCCCCCTACCCCAGCCCTGCCCCCCAGTACCCCACCCCCATTACCTCCCACCCTGGCCCTGCCACGGCCCCACCCACCAGTCCTGTTTCTCCCCCCCCCAGTACCTCTCACCCCAGCCCCTGCCCCCTGTACCTCCCCACCCCTTCCATGGCCCCATCCCACCCCCAGTGTCCCCCCCACCGCAGCCCTGCCCCCCAGAACCCCACCCCCACTACCTCCCACCCTGGCCCGGCCCGGCCCCACCCTGTCCCTGCCCCTCAATACACCCCCACCCCTGCCACAGCCCCACCCCCCAGTACCTCCCATCCCGGCCCTGCCCCCCAGTAAATCCCCACCCGGGTCCCTCCCCACGCGCCATGGCCTCACTGTACCCCCTCCGCCCCCATGATCCACAGTCCCTCCCTTTGCTTCCCCCCTCCTGTGCCCTGCCAGGGCCTCACCCTCCCCTCTTGTCCCTCCCTGGCTGTTCCTTTGTTCCCCTCCCTTCTCCCCCACAGCGGGTGGTGCTGACCCTCTGTCCCTTGGTGTCTCAGCAGGACAGACATGGGGACGTGGATCCTGCTGCTGTTCTGCTGGGCCCTGCTGGGAGCAGCCAGCGCTGGTGAGTGCCGGGGGCATGAGAACGCAGCGGAGCTCCCAGAACCCGGACCCCAACCCCAGGGCCTATGGCATGTCACTGGGGACATCAGGCTGCCAACCCTCCAGGATTGTTCTGGAGTTGCCAGGCATTAAAGATAATGTCATGTGATGAAACTTCCAGGAATTCATCCAACCAGAGTTGGCAACCGTATGGGAGAGAACCCAGGAGTCCTGGCTCCCAGCCTCCTGCTCTAACCACTAGACCCCTCTCCCCTTGAGGAGAGCACCCAGGATAGCTCCAGCCCCGCTCCAAGCGGTGGATCAGGAACTCTGGGTGCAGGGGTGTGGCCACACCCCGGCTTGCAGTGGTTTCCCTCACGCACAGGGTTTGCAGTTTGGTTCAGGGCCCCTGCCCCCCCCGTCCCCGCCCCATCCAGCACTGCTGGGGTCCAGCTGCTCCCTGGGTCCTCAGTGCTCGGACATCACCGCTGCCCCCCCCCGGCAGGCTGTGCCCGCCTCGCCCCCTTCTCCCAGGCTCTGGGTCACTGGGAGGGGCTGGGGCTTTTGTGCACCAACCAGCTCGCAGCTTGGAGGGAGCCCAAATTGCAGAGATTCAAAAAGCTCCATCCACCCACTCAGCGGGGGGCGGGGGGGGGGGGACATGGGAAGCCACCAGTGTGGGGAGCCAGCAGCGGGGTGGGGGGGGGGGGGGGAGTGTGGAATCCCAGCAGTGGGGGAGGGGGCAGCAGGGCCCGTGGGGAGGGGAGGAGTCAAAGAAGTGGGGAAGTCCCAGAAGCAGGGAAGGGACAGTGGGGTGAGGGGGGGGGAGGAATCCCAGCAGTGGGGGGGGGAGGAATCCCAGCAGCGGGGGAGGGGGCAAGCGGGGGAGGGGGAGGGGGAGGAATCCCGGCAGCGGGGGAGGGGGCAAGCGGGGGGGGGGGGAAGAATCCCAGCAGCGGGGGAGGAGGCAAGGGGGGGGAGGGGGAGGAATCCCAGCAGAGGGGGAGGGGGGAGTGGGGGGGGAGGGGGGAGGAATCCCAGCAGAGGGGGAGGAGGCAGCGGGGGGAGGGGGAGGAATCCCAGCAGAGGGGGAGGAGGCAGCGGGGGGGAGGGGGAGGAATCCCAGCAGTGGGGGAGGGGGCAGCGGGGGGGAGGGGGAGGAATCCCAGCAGAGGGGGGAGGAGGCAGCGGGGGGGGAGGGGGGAGGAATCCTGGCAGCAGGGGGAGGGGGAGATATAATCCCAGCAGTGGGGGGGGGGGGTGGCCTGGGGAGGTCTAATGGTTACAGCAGTGAACTAGGATTCAGGACCCCTGGGTTCCAATCCCAGCTCTGCCCCAGACACCCTGTGGGACCCTGGCACCCATTCCCTGCCCCCTGGGCCAGCCAGTCCCCCACCCTGGGGCTGGATGGGAGCAAGCAACCCCTGAAGGGCCCCAGGAGGTGAGGGGAGTAGGCTCAGCATGTCAGGGCAGATGCTCACTGCGGTGCCCACGGGGCTCCCTGGTCAGCGTGGGGGGGACCCCGTCAACAAGCAGTCACTGGGCAAGGGAAGAGTTGGCCCGTCTGCCTAGCGCTGGCTGCACCAGGCTGGGGTCAGCTTCACTGCAGCTTTCGGGGGGGGGGGGGGGGGTCTTTTACACCCCTCAGAAATGTAGCTACTCCCAGGGAAGTGTTCACGTTAGACCAGCCCTAGGGGCAGGACTCTCTGTCCATGGCTTGGGAGTGGGGTCTAGGGGTTAGAGGAAGGGGAGGGGATTGCTGGGCGCCAGGAATCCTGGGTTCTGTCCCCAGCTCTGGGAGGGGGTGTGTGGGATCAGGACTCCTGGGTTCTTTCTTTGGCAGTAGGAGGGGACGGGGGCCTAGGGGTTAGAGCAGGGGGGGCAGAGAGGTTAGAGTGCACTCCGTGTCTCTAGCATCTCTGAATCCCAGGACAGAGAGATCCTTAATGCCTCTCTCTCTCTCTCGCAGAGCCTCCCAAGGAGCACGACCCCTTTAACTACGGTGAGTTGGAGGGTCCCAGGGCGGGCGGCTGCTGAGCTAGGCCAGGTGCTGGCACCTGCTGGGAGGGGTGGGGGGTGTCTGTCTGGTGCACTGAGATTAGGTCTCTCTTCGGGGCCAGCTGCAGCAACTCAGGTCTGACAGCAGGGAGCAGTGCATGTCCGCACTGACACACACACAGAGCAGGGCCCAGCCCCTCCAGCAGGGGGCGGCAGGGACACGCACATGTACAATGGTTGTGTATCAGTGTGTCTCTTTTTGGGGGGGGCAGGTCCCTTCTCCCCCTGAGCCCGTCTCTCCCCCCAGACTATCAATCCCTGAGAATTGGAGGCCTCATATTCGCCGTCATCCTCTTTCTGCTGGGAATCCTCATCATCCTCAGTGAGTATCCAGCGTCCCCTGGAGGGGAAAGGCCCCATGTCCCATCCCCCTGAGCGAGCCAGAGAGGAGGGGGAGTTTTGGGGGGCTGGTTCCTCTAGGTGCTGCCCGGACACCAGATCCCTTCAGCCCCATAAATCCAGAGCTTTCGCTCCATCTGTATCTGCCGGGGGGGAGAGGGGGGGAGATGGCTAACCCCCACTGTTCCCCCAGCCCTGTATCATTAACCCCTTGTTGCCCAGGCTGCTGCTACTCAGCACCCCCAACCTGCCAGCCTCCTCTCCCCTCCTGGAGCCGGGATAGAACCCAGGAGGCCTGGCTCCCAGCCCCCCTGCCCCAACCCACCAGCCCCCCTCTCCCCTCCTGGAGCCGGGATAGAACCCAGGAGGCCTGGCTCCCAGCCCCCTGCCCCAACCCGCCAGTCCCCTCTCCCCTCCAGGTGCTGGGATAGAACCCAGGAGGCCTGGCTCCCAGCCCCCTGCCCCAACCCACCAGCCCCCTCTCCCCTCCTGGAGCCGGGATAGAACCCAGGAGGCCTGGCCTCCCCTCTCGCTGCCCCCTGCCCCGCCATCTCGCTGCCAGGGGGTATTTACTGTTTTATCTTTTCTAGGTCGACGCTGCCGTTGCAAATTTAACCAGCAACAAAGGTAAATTACCCCCCCACCTCCCCAGCCAGCAACGCACCCTAGGGCTGGGACAGCAGGGGGCTGCAGATCAAGAGGGAGGGGCTCTGGCAGAGCGGTGGGGGAGGGGAGCCCGTTGCTGGGTTGGGAGTGAGAGGCACGGGCTGTGGGGGCTGAGAGCACAGGGACCCATGTAATGCTGCTGTCCCCCCAGGACTGGTGAGCCGGACGAGGAGGAAGGGCCTCTCCGAAGCTCCATTCGCCGTAAGTACCAGGCACCCCACAGCCTCCCCCAGTGTCGGATTAACACATGGGCCCACGGGGCCTGTGCCCAGAGGCCCTGGTCAATTTGGGGGCTCCGGCAGGAGCGCCGGAACCTGTGTAGAAGGGGGGGCCCACCAGTACCTGAAGTGTGGCCCTGCCCCCTGCTCCTCCTCTTCCGCCTGGGGCCCCGCCCCCTGGCCAGGCCATTAGCCGGAGCTTCCCGGGGAGCCTGGGTTGCTTGTGGGGAGTCCTGGACCCTCCACCTGCCCTGGGTGGGGGGACCCGAGAGCAGCCCCCGGCCTGCCCCCATGGGGAGCACCACCCAGGGCAGGTGGAGGGTCTGGGGCTTCCCACAGTGGCTCGGACTCCCTCGGCGGCTCCAGGGCCAGCCTTAGGGGTGGGCCACCCAGGGCGCCTCAGTCAGGGGGTGCCCTGCAGCTGTGCAGAGGTGCGTACTGCTGGCTGGCAGAGGCGATGGGGGGGGCACCCAGATTTCTCCCTGCTCTGGGGTGGGGGGGGGGAGTGGTGATGCCCAGATACCGCTCACTCCCCACAGCCGCCCTCCAGGCCCCCTAGGGGGTTGGGGCGGGGAGGAGCAACACAAACGCTCCGTGTCCAGGTCACTTTCCCCACCTGGGCTGTGCTGCGAGGCATCAGGACCTGCTGATGGGGAGCCCTGACGTTGCTCCTCGTTCCCCCCTTCACAGCCCTCTAGGGGCCCCGAGGAGCAACGTTGGAGGGGGGAGGGAGCAGCATTGCCAGACGCTCGGTGCAACCAGCTCAGTTTCCCCATGTGGGCGCAGAAGGGAGTGCGGGGGTTGGGGACGCGGGGGGGGGGCACAGGGCAGGGGTTAGGGGGGCGGAGGGGAGTGCAGGGGTTGGGGGCACAGGGCAGAGATGGGGACATGGGGGGGCACAGGGCAGGGGTGCGGGGGCACAGGGCCGGGGTTGGGGGCGCAGGAGGGGAGTGCAGCGGTTAGGGGCACGGGGGGCACAGGGCCAGGGTGGGGGGGACACAGGGCTAGGGCGGGGGTTGAGGGTGCGGGGGGCACAGGGCCAGGGTGGGGGTTGGGGGCGCAGGGGGGCACAGGGCAGCACAAAGTAAGGGTGGCAATATACCATATACCAGCCATCCTTACTTCTCCGCTGCTGGCGGCGGCGTTGTCTTTAGAGAGTGGTTCTCAAACGTTCATACTGGTGACCCCTTTCACACAGCAAGCCTCTGAGTGCGACCCCCCCCACCCTTATACATTAAAAACACTTTTTTATATATTGAACACCATTCTAAATGCTGGAGGCAAAGCTCGGTTTGGGGTGGAGGCTGACAACTCGCGACCCCCCATGTAATGACCTCGCGACCCCCTGAGGGGTCCCGACCCCCAGTTTGAGAACCCTTGGATAGAGCCAGCAGCCGCTGTGCCTGGCCAGTGCTTAACTTTGTTCTGGGGCTGAGCCCGGAACCTCTTTCAATACAAATTAAGCACTGGGGGGAGACAGCGGGGCCCTGGGGGGTGGGGAGACCATGGGGGCCAGGGATGATGGGGGGTGGGGAACCTGTGGGGCCATGGGCAATGTGGGGGGCAACATGCCCACAGGGGCCAGGGGCACCATTTCCCCTAAGGTCAGCCCTGGGCGGCTCTTACCAGGGCCTGGCTCCAGCTTCTGGCCTGGCTTGGCCTGGCGGGGGGGAAGGGGCGAGGGTGGGGGAGAGGAGGAGCAGGGGGTGGGGCCCCAGGGTGACGGGGAGGCAGTGTGGGGGACCCAAAAGTTCTTTGTGCCAAGGGCCCCAATAAATCTTAATTCACCTCTGCCACCCCTGTTTGACACACGCTGGGGGAGGGCGTGGCCAGGATGCCGGGATCCTCTCCCCCCCCCCCCCCCCCGCAGGGCTGGTCTGTCTAGGATCTGACCCCAGATCCCCCCCAGGCAGAACCCCGCCCCAGGCACCTGACTCCTTGACTCTTCTCTACAGGTTTGTCCACCCGGATGAGATAGGCGGGCCCAGAGGCTGGTGAGTGGGGCAGGGGGAATGGATGGGACATGGGGCCCTTTACCCCAAGGGAGCACTAGCAGTGCTCAATTTGTGCCAGGGCTGAGCCCCGGCACCTCCGGGCTGGGCCGTTGAGAGCCCCGGCACCTCCGGGCTGGCTGCATTAGTTATGAGTGTTAAAAAATGACTTGAGCCCTGGCACCTCTTTCACTCCAGATTAAAGACTGGGCGCTGGCTCTCATCTGGCCCTGGGGGAGGGGGATGGGACTGGCTGGCTTAGGGAGGTGGGGAATGGGGCATGGGGTTTTCCCCTCTAGAGGGTGCTGGCTCCTATGAGTTCTGTGGGTCCGAATTCCCACTGTGGCAGTCATCCACATTACATAGAGACCAAGGTTGGGAGCCAGGACGCCTGGGTTCTATCCCCTGCTCTGGGGGGAGAGTGGGGTCGAGGGGGTTAGAGCAGGGGGGCTGGGAGCCAGGACTCCTGGATTCTCCCTTGGGTGGGGCAGTGTTGCTCATTGTCCATACATAATCCCTTCCCGTTTGCTCTCTGTGCAGGTCTCCCCAAGGCGCAGACCCCTCCCTGGATATGAAGAGTGACCCCCTCTTCCCCCGTCCCATGCTGCATAGCCGTAGCACTTAGCCTAGACCAGGCCCCCGCGCTCTGATCGCAGCCTGCAGAATCTGAGCCAGCCAGCAGGGGGCAGTAGGGACACACACCCCCAACAGGTCTGATCCCCTCCAACAGGGGGCAGAAGGGACACACACACACACACACACACACATACACACACACACACACACAGAGCGCAGGGCTTGTCCCCTCCAGCAGGGGGCAGTAGGGACATACACACACGCGCAGCAGGTCTGATCCCCTCCAACAGGGGGCAGTAGGGACACACACACACACACACACACACACACACAGAGCGCGCAGGGCTTGTCCCCTCCAGCAGGGGGCAGTAGGGACATACACACACGCGCAGCAGGTCTGATCCCCTCCAACAGGGGACAGTAGGGACACACACACACACACACACACACACACAGAGCGCGCAGGGCTTGTCCCCTCCAGCAGGGGGCAGTAGGGACATACACACACGCGCAGCAGGTCTGATCCCCTCCAACAGGGGGTAGTAGGAACACACACACACACGGCAGGTCTGATCCCCTCCAACAGGGGGCAGTAGGGACACGTACACACACACACACACAAACACACACGGCAGGTCTCATCCCCTCCAACAGGGGGCCTCCGAGAGACACACACAGCACAGGACTTGTCCCCTCCAACAGGGGGCAGTAGGGACACACACACACACACACACACACTCACTCACAGCAGGTCTGAGCCCCTCCAACAGGGGGCAGCCAGGACACACACACACACACAGAGTGCAGGGCTTGTCCCCTCCAGCAGGGGGTGGCAGGGATGGACAGACAGACACACACCTGGCAGGTCTGATCTCCTCCAGCAGGGACACACAGAGCAGGGCCTGTCCCCAGCAGCAGGGGGACCCCCCCACACTCTAGGGGTGCTGCCTTTGTGGGCTCTGGGCAGCGGTGCCAAGAGCCCTGTGTGTGAGGGGTGCAGGGAGGGGTGACTGTGGGGGGCGGCTAGGGTGACCAGATGTCCCGATTTTATAGGGACAGTCCCGATTTTGGGGTCTTTTTCTTATATAGGCTCCTATTACCCCCCCAGCCCCTGTCCCGATTTTTCACATTTGCTGTCTGGTCGCCCTAGGGGTGGCAGTCGGGGTCCCTGTTGAAGTGTCCATCATGGGGCTGTGGTGGGAACAGCTGGCTTCCACCCCTGGGTCAGGGCTGATCCCCTCCAGCAGGGGTCAGCAGAAACCCCCCCAGCCTCTGCAAGTGTCCCTGTGTCCAGCCGGGGGCGCTGTCTGTAGTCGCTGGCCGGAGACGGCTTCCCAATAAACGCTACCTGCCCCCCATCTGCCTCCTGGCAATTACTGCCTGGGGCGGGAGTCACTGCGTCAGGCACTGAACCCCTCCCCACCCCTGGCCTGCACTCACCACCCCCACCCCCGCTGCCAAGCTTGCTCCCCAGCCCTGGGCTCCCCCCCAGCTCTGCCGGTACCCCTCACCCGCAGCCTGCTGCCATCCCAGCCCTGCTGCCCCCCAGCTCTGCCGGTACCCCTCACCCGCAGCCTGCTGCCATCCCAGCCCTGCTGCCCCCCAGCTCTGCCGGTACCCCTCACCCGCAGCCTGCTGCCATCCCAGCCCTGCTGCCCCCCAGCTCTGCCGGTACCCCTCACCCGCAGCCTGCTGCCATCCCAGCCCTGGGCTCCCCCCAGCTCTGCCGGTACCCCTCACTCCTGACCTGACCTGCAGCACCCCCTCTCCCCTCCCTGGTTCCAGGTTACCGGTGCATGGTCTGTGATCACGGACAGGCCATTCCAAGGGTGCCGTGGGGCAGGGGCTGGGCCAGCTAGAGAAGCTGCCCCAAGAATCGTGCACTGGGGGCAGGTCCTGTCCCAATAACTGGCTCGGGTTTGGTGGGATCCTGGCCTGTGGCTGAGCTGGTGCTTTCTGCATGTGTGTGTGTGTGTGCTTGTGTGTGTGTGTGTGTGTGTGTGTGTGTGGTGCGGGGGGGGGGGGGGGGGGGGGAAGGACCCTGATCCCTGGGAGGTGCATGAGCAGACACAAAGCAGGTTTGATCCCCTCCAGCAGGGGGCAGCAGGACACATGAGCACACACACACACACACAAAGTTTGTTAGGTCTCAGCTCCCATGTTGCTAGTCCTTGACCCAGCAGAGGGGTCCATGTGCCCCAGGCCCTGGCGCTGCCCTGTGACCCCCCCAGCACGAACGCCCATGCCCCATTGCACATGAGGACTGTCTCCCTCCTTCTGGCCAGTGGGGGGCAGTATCCCCTTGAGATTTTACCCACAATCCCCCAGAGCTCTTGGCCCAGCCCTGCTCAGGCTAGGGACAGCCAAAGGCCTCTCTGGATTAGGCTGAAATGAATGCAGATATACAAATGAGCCCAGGTAGTGATTTGCATACATTTATATCCCCCGCCCCCCATAGCCTTCACCCAGTTTGGCCTGTCAACTCCTGTGGCTGGTGGATCAGAAAACCGCCAAAGGCCCTTTCCCACTTGCCTCAGTTTCCCCTCCCCCACTGTGGCTGTTTAAACCGAGTGCTGTGGGGCAGGGACTGTCTCAGGGAAGGTCTTCACCAGCAACGTTAAAGCGCTGTGTAGTTAACGTGGCTGTGTAGTCACGGCACCAGCGCTCTCGCTGTAAAAGCCCCACCCCCATGAGGGGAGTAGCGCCCTGCGCTGGTGCACTGTCTACACTGACACTTTACAGCGCTGAAGCTTGCAGTGCTCAGGGGGGTGTTTTTTCACACACACACACACACACCCCCGAGCGAGAAAGTTGCAGCGCTGTAAAGTGCCAGTGTAGACAAGGCCTCACTGGGTCTGTGCAGTGTGTGTGTGTGTGGGGGGGCTATATGCACACAAAAGAAGGCAACTTCTCTGATGAGGTTATTCCATGTTTGTCCGAGGGAGGGGGGTGTCTGTGCATCTTTGACTGATCCCAGCACTGGGAGAGGTGGGATACCTAACCCAGGTTGATGGGCACATGGGGCGGCTCTGAGATGGTGGGGCAGGGGAGTATGTGGGGCCGGTGGCTGCATCTCAGTGCTGGATGAGCTATCTCACTGTGGCTTTATGTGCAGCTGTTCACCAGCTGCCCTGCCCCAGAGGTGGCTGCATCTCAGTGCCAGGCGAGCTGTCCCTCTGTGGTATGGGTGGCTGTTCCCTGGCTGCCCTGCCCCAGAAGTGGCTGCATATCAGCGCAGGGTGCACCGTCCCTCTGTGCTGATATGTGCGGCTGTTCCCCAGCTGCCCCACCCCAGAGGTGGCTGCATCTCAGGGCCAGGAGAGCCATCCCTGGATATCCTGCTCGGAAAGCCCTGTAGAGAGTAGCGGTAGCTGTGGGTGACGGGGGGGGGGGCGGGGGGGGGGAGCACGGCAGGGCCGGCTTGAGACGTTGCCCCCCCCCCTCCACAGCCAGGCAGCTCCCCCCGCCCCCCAGGAGCCGAGCCGCGTCTGACTCCCATTGGCCGCCTCCCTCCTCCATGCGCAGCAGAAAAAAAAAAAAAGCCGCTTCCCTCCCTCTCGGACTCTGCCGCATTCGCTCCTGCGACGGGAGAGACCCACGGCTGCAGCATGGCCACCCCCACCGAAGCACCTAGGCACGGTGAGCCCCCCCCCCCCTCCCCCGGCCACCCGCACCAGGGGGCCTGAATCCCACAGCGCCCAGATCCTCCCTGCGCCCACGGTGCCCGATTCCCCTGCGCCCATGGTGCCCGATTCCCCTCTGCCCACGGTGCCTGATTCCCCTCGGCCCACAGTGCCAAATTCCCCTGCACCCACGGTGCCCGATTACCCCTGCTCCCACAGTGCCTGATTATCCTCCGCCTACAGTGCCCGATTCCCCTGTGCCCACAGCGCCCAGTTCCTCCCTGCGCCCACGGTGCCCGATTCCCCTCGGCCCACAGTGCCCAATTCCCCTGCACCCACGGTGCCCGATTACCCCTGCTCCCACAGTGCCTGATTATCCTCCGCCCACAGTGCCCGATTCCCCTGTGCCCACAGCACCCAGTTCCTCCCTGCGCCCACGGTGCCCGATTCCCCTCGGCCCACAGTGCCCAATTCCCCTGCACCCACGGTGCCCGATTACCCCTGCTCCCACAGTGCCTGATTATCCTTCGCCCACAGTGCCCGATTACCCTGCGCCCACAGTGCCCGATTCCCCTCTGCCCACGGTGCCTGATTCCTCTGCACCCACAGTGCCTGACTCCCTCTGCTTCCATGGTGCCCGATTCCCCTGCGCCCGTGGTGCCCCATTTCCCTCTGCTCACGGTGCCCGATTCCCTTCTGCCCACAGTGCCCAATTCCCCTGCACCCACGGTGCCTGATTACCCCTGCTCCCACAGTGCCTGATTATCCTCCTCCCACAGTGCCCCATTCTCCTCTGCCCACAGTGCCCGATTACCTCTGCGCCCATGGTGCTCAATTCCCCTCTGCCCACGGTGCTCGCTTCCCCTGCACCCACGGTGCCTGACTCCCTCTGCTTCTGTGGTGCCCGATTCCCCTGCGCCCAGGGTGCCCGATTCCCCTCTGCTCACGGTGCCCGATTCCCCTGCACCCACAGTGCTCGATTCCCCTCTGCTCCCATGGTGTCTGATTCCCCGGCGCCCACAGTGCTCGATTCCTCTGCTCTCACAGTGCCTGATTCCCCAAGCCCATGGTACCTGATTCCCCTCTGCCCATAGTGCTTGATTCTCCTGCTCCCACGGTGCCCAATTCCTCTCCGCCCACAGTGCCCAATTCCCCTGCACCCACGGTGCCCGATTACCCCTGCTCCCACAGTGCCTGATTATCCTCTGCCCACAGTGCCCCATTCCCCTCTGCCCGCAGTGCCCGATTACCCCTGTGCCCATGGTGCTCAATTCCCCTCTGCTCACTTCCCCTGCACCCACTGTGCCTGACTCCCTCTGCTCCCGTGGTACTCGATTCCCCTTTGCCCATGGTGCTTGATTCCCCTGCTCCTACTGTGCTCGATTCCCCCTGCTCCCACGGTGCTCGATTCTCCTGTGCCCACGGTGCTCGATTCCTCCTGCTCCCACGGTGCCCGATTCCCCCTGCTCCCACGGTGCTCGATTCCCCCTGCTCCCACGGTGCCCGATTCCCCCTGTGCCCACGGTGCCCGATTCCCCCTGCTCCCACGGTGCCCGATTCCCCTGCTCCCCCGGTGCCCGATTCCCCCTGCTCCCACGGTGCTCGATTCCCCTGTGCCCACGGTGCCCGATTCCCCCTGCTCCCTCTGCGCCAGCGGTGCCCAACCCCTGGCATCCCACCCCCCTCTCCCTCAAGAGCCCCCCCCACCACACCATGTCAGACTCAACCCCCAATGTCCAGGATGCCAGGCTGCTGCCCAAGCCCCCCCGCCATCCTCGCCATGACAGCTCCCTGCCCAGGTGAGCTGCTCTGCCCCAAGGGGGTGATGGACAGAGGGAAGGTGTGTGCCAAGGAGGGACGGAGGGATAGAGGGCTGGACAGAGGGAGGGCTGGATTCAGGGCTGGCTGGAGGGATGGACGGAAGGTGGAATGGAGGGCTGGCTGGAGGGAAGGATGGAGGGAGGGATGAGGGATGGATTCAGGGCTGGCTGGAGGGAAGGGTGGAGGGATGGATACAGGGTTGGATGGAGGGATAGAGGGAGGGATGGAGGGATGGATTCAGGGTGGAGGAAGGGCGGGATGGAGGGATGGATTCTGGGTTGGCTGGAGGGAAGGATGGAGGGATGGATACAGGCTTGGACAGGGGGAGGGATGGATACAAGGCTGGCTGGCTGGAGGGATGGATTCAGGGCTGGACGGAGGGAGGGATGGATAAAGGCTGGCTAGATGGAGGGATGGATTCAGGGCTGGATGGAGGGATGGATTCAGGGCTGGCTGGCTCTGGGACGCTCACAGCTCCAGACATAGCTGGGAAGCAGCTGCCACGCACAGGAAGCGAGAGGGGCCCCAGATCAGCTCCGGGGAGGTGGAGGCAGCGGGGGTGTCCGGAGGGAGCTATGGGTCAGGAGGGAGTCGGGGAGGCCTGGGGGACCAGGGAGCTGTGGGGTGGGGTGGGGGGTCGGGAAGGGGCCTGGGGGAGCAGGGAGCTGTGGGGTGGGGGGGTCGAGAGGGGGCCTGGGGGAGCAAGGAGCTTTGGGGTGGGGGATCAGGAAGGGGCCTGGGGGAGCAGGGAGCTGTGGGGTGGGGGGTTCAGAAAGGGGCCTGGGGGAGCAGGGAGCTGGGGGTGGGGGGGTCTGGGGGAGCTGTGGGGTGGGATCTCTCACTAGGGTTAGGCTATGAGTCCCGGCTCCCCCTTTGCTGACCGGGAGCAGGGACGGGAACTGGGACCCCTCATGCAGGTGTGTGTTTGGTACAGTATGTGTGTGGTGCGTGTGACAGTGCACACTGTGTGTGTCCCCCATGTGTTGCGGTGCAATGTGTTTAGAGGCATAAGGTGTATGTTGTGTTAGTGTATATGGTGCAAATGTGTGTGTGTGTGTTGTGTCAATGTATATGGTGTAAGATTGTGTAGGGAAGTGCACTCTGTCTGTCCCTTTCCCCTGCAGTCCCCATGGAGTTACTGCAGATAGGGTGGGCTGTGTGTGTGAGTGCAGGTGTGTGTGTGTGTGAGTGCAGGTTGTGTGTGTGTGTGTGTGTGCATGCACTTGTTCAAGGTGTGATTGAGCATGGGGTGGTTCCCATCATACAGCACATTACTCTCACTGCAGCCTTAGTCTGTGTGTGTGTGTGTGTGTGTGATGATGGTGTTGTCTCAGGATGCAATGGTGTGTAATTGTCAGGCTGTTAAAGAATCTCTCGCTACCCCTTATCCTTCAGCAGGGTGTGTGTGTGTGTGCGTGCAGGTGTGTGTGTGCGTTCGTGCGCACACACACGCTGTGGGATGTTTGTGTGACTCAGTGTTGGGTTGCGAGGCCTGAACATTTGTGTGTGTGTGTGTGAATTTTTGCAAGGGTATGGCAGTGTGTATGCTGGGTCACAATGAGTGTGGCCAAGTAAGGTTGTGATTATGTGTATGTTTGGGGGGGTATTGGGTTGTGAGGGGGTGACAGTGTAAGTGCTTGTGTGTGTGTGTGTGTGTGTGAGGCTGCCTAGGGGCAGCAGTTTGCCTGAGTCCAGGGGAATGGCTTTTAGGTGTTGTCTGGTGGTACAGTGTACCTGCCATCCCCCGGCCCCTCGGCAGGTGTGTCTTGGGCTGTTGCGTTGAGGTTATGTGTGTGTGTTGTTCTGTTGGGACTCTGTGCATTTGTGTGTGTACGCGCAGTGGGGTGTTGTGCAAGGGGGATACGCATGCTGAAGGAGTTGTGTGGGCTGTGTAGCATAGGGTCTTGTGTAGCGCATTGTCTGGTGTGTGCACTGTGGTGTGTAGCCACTCTCCCCCTGTGGGTGTGGGATCGAGGGCTTCCCCAGGGGGAGGGAGCGAAGGGGGGGGCAGTGGGTGTGTACTGCGAGTGTGCACTGGGTGTCTGTGCTGGGCAGCGGGTGCCTAGGGGAGTTGTGTGTCGAGAGGGAGGGGGAGGGGCACCGGTCTTTGGCGCGGTGTGTTCGTGCTGGCTGGGCCGTGGCTCTGCGGCTGGCTGCACTGCCAAGAAATACCCCCCACCCCAGTCAGCACAGGGATTCGGGAACTGTCTGCGTCCGGCTGTGTGTGTGTCTGTGTGTGTGTGTGTGTCTGTGCAGTGTGTGTGTTAGGGATGTAAATATCATTTAAAAGTTAACCATTTAAATGACTAAAATTATTGTTTAAACGGTTAACTGATTAAAAGGAGAGGGGCTGGGGTCAGGCAACTGGCTGGTGCTACTGAGGTCGGTGGGCCAAGCGGCTGGCATGGAGCTGCTGGGGGTGGGGGCTGCTGGGGTCGGCGGGCCAGTCAGCTGGCACGGGGCTGCTGGGGGGCAGCTGCTGGGGTCGGTGGGCCGGTCGGCTGGCACGGGGCTGCAGGGGGTGGGGGCTGCTGGGGTCGGTGGGCCGAGCGGCTGGCATGGAGCTGCTGGGGGTGGGGGCTGCTGGGGTCGGCGGGCCGGTCAGCTGGCACGGGGCTGCTGGGGGGCAGCTGCTGGGGTTGGCAGGCCGGTCGACTGGCATGGGGCTGCTGGGGGGCAGCTGCTGGGGTTGGCAGGCCGGTCGACTGGCATGGGGCTGCTCGGGGTGGTGGCTGCTGTGTGTGGGGGTGGCTGCTGGGGTTGGCGGGCCGGTCGGCTGACTCAGGGCTGCTGGGGGGCAGCTGCTGCGGTCGGTGGGCCGGTCAGCTGGCACGGGGCTGCTGTGTGTGGGGGCTGCTGGGGTTGGCGGTCCAGCCAGCCCCGGGGTTAATGGTTAAGGCGGGTTAACCTGTTAACATTTTACATCCCTAGTGTGCGTATTCCACTCTATGCAGTGTGTTTGTGTGTGTGCTCTGTGCAGGGTGTATGTGTGGTCTGTGCAGGGGTGTGTGTGTGCACTCTGTTCTGTGCCGTGTGTGTTGCGCCCAGTGTAGATGTGCTCTGTCTGTGAGCTCTGCGTGCTTTGAATCTGTTGTGCAGTTCTAATTAACAGTACAGCTCTATTGCAGCTATAGTTAGTGTTGATTTTACACACACACTCACACACACACATTCAGACTGCCCCAGGAGAGCATCAACCCTGCACTCACACACACTACACACCCTCACTGTGACCCCAGCAGCCTCTCCAGCCTCTCACACTCACCCCCTCCAGTTGTGCACTGATAAGCCAGCTCAGCACTGTGAGTGTTGTGTGTGTATATCTGTGCAAGCTGTGTGTGTGTTGCAGCTGAGCAGCACGGGGCTCTGTGGGCATCTACACTGTTGTCACTAGGCTTCAGGATTAACATCCTTTTGAGATGAACAGAAGAGTCCATCCCTCTCCCAGCAATGGGTGTAGGCTCTCGGCAGACTCAGGCAGCATTGCTGGATCAGTCGTACTGGGGGGCAGCTCCTCCCTCTCCCAGCGACAGGCGAAAGCTCTCTGGCAGCATCTGGGCTGAGGGAGCTCGCCTGGAGGCTGACCTGCCACTGGGCGAGTGTGGCTGGTTTGCTTGCAGAGCCCGGAGCGGGAAGGGGAATCCCAGGGAGGGTTGGAGCTGCCTAGTGACCTGGACATGGGCCAGATCTGGGCTCTGACTCAGCCAGACGTGAGTCAGAGCACCCGGCTAAAGGGCAGTCGGGGCCAGCCCCTCCCCCCCCCAGGTCCTGAGCCTGCTGCCTAAACTGGGGCAGCAGTTAGATGGGAGCAAACAGGAAACCCCACTGAGCCACAATGGGGGGACAGGGAATTACCCCTGGCAGTCAGTGCTCACCCCAATGGCCCAGCGCTGTGCTAGAGAGCACCATGCTGTGGGGAGCGGGGCGGGGGGCTCAGCAGGGGGCGCCGTGCTGCAGGGAGCAGTGGGGGCTCAGCAGGGGGCGCTGTGCTGCAGGGAGCGGGGGGGGCTCAGCAGCGGGGGCTGTGCTGCAGGGAGCGGGGGGGGGGGCTCAGCAGGGGGCGCTGGGCTGCAGGGAGCGGGGGGGGCTCAGCAGGGGGCGCTGGGCTGCAGGGAGCGGGGGGGGGCTCAGCAGGGGGCGCTGGGCTGCAGGGAGCGGGGGGGGCTCAGCAGGGGGCGCTGGGCTGCAGGGAGCGGGGGGGGGCTCAGCAGGGGGCGCCGTGCTGCAGGGAGCGGGGGGGGGCTCAGCAGGGGGCGCCGTGCTGCAGGGAGCGGGGGGGGGCTCAGCAGGGGGCGCCGTGCTGCAGGGAGCAGGGCGGGGGCTCAGCAGGGGGCGCTGTGCTGCAAGGAGCGGGGGGGGGGGCTCAGCAGGGGGTCCTGTGCTGCAGGGAGCAGGGGGGGGCTCAGCAGGGGGCACCGTGCTGCAGGGAGCGGGGGGGGGGCTCAGCAGGGGGCGCTGGGCTGCAGGGAGCAGGGGGGGGCTCAGCAGGGGGCACCGTGCTGCAGGGAGCGGGGGGGGGGGGGGCTCAGCAGGGGGCGCTGGGCTGCAGGGATGTTCTCCCCTGACATTCAGTGCTGAGCTCATGGATCCAGGGGTGGGGGTGACGTGGGGAGAGTCAACCCATGGCTAGGAGATGGGAAGGGGTAGGGGTGGGGGAAGAGACCCAGCCGTGGGGTGGGGAGTGGGGCACAGCAAAGGGGGCCCAGGGTTGGGGGGCAGGGCTCAGACCCTCCCAGGGGTGGGCAGAGCCATGGCCAGTCTCTATCTTACCCCCATCCTGAGGCTGAACCCTAATATTGGGGGGGGTGGATGTGCTCTCTGCCCCCCCATCCTGGTTGCTAGTACACAGCCCACGCAGGGGTTGGGGGACCAGAAGGGCAGAGCCAGGCTCCCAGGAACTCCCCTCCACACCCAGCGCCAGGCACCCGCTCGGACTCATCACCCCACTCCGAGGCAGGGCCCGGACTCCGGGGTTCCCTGCAGCCACCGTCCTGGCGCTGGAGTATGTGTGTGTCCGGGGGCACTCCCTGTCTGGCTCCATCTGTCTGTCTATGCCCAGCCCTCGCTCCGTCTGCCACTGATTCCCTGGCCAGGGACCAGAGCTGGGAACCTCCACAGGTACCCCCACGCGGAACCCTCTGCCGGGGGACCCAGGGCTGGGAGAGCAGGGGGCTGTGGGTCGGGAGTGAGGCACACCAGCAGAGCTGGGGCTTGGTGGGGAGCCCAGGGCTGGGAGAGCAGGGGCTGCGGGTCGGGAGTGAGGCGCACCAGCAGAGCTGGGGCTTGGTGGGGAGCCCAGGGCTGGGAGAGCAGGGGCTGCGGGTCGGGAGTGAGGGGCACCGGCAGAGCTGGGGCTTGGTGGGGAGCCCAGGGCTGGGAGAGCAGGGGCTGCGGGTCGGGAGTGAGGGGCACCGGCAGAGCTGGGGCTTGGTGGGGAGCCCAGGGCTGGGAGAGCAGGGGGCTGCGGGTCGGGAGTGAGGCGCACCAGCAGAGCTGGGGCTTGGTGGGGAGCCCAGGGCTGGGAGAGCAGGGGCTGTGGGTCGGGAGTGAGGCGCACCAGCAGAGCTGTGCCAGGGCTGGTTTCTGCATGTGGTGGCCGGTTGCCAGGTCCCTGACTCCCTCCCCTTTCCCGCCCCCGCCCTGGCAGCCAGCTGAGGATGCAGAGACTCCTGATGTGCTTGTTTCCATGGCAACCCCCCATGCCCTCCATGGGGGTTTGCATTATTCATCCCTGCAGGGCCACCCCATCAGACAGGCCTGCAGGGAGTGGGGTGAGGGGATCTCTGGGAGCGCTGTGTTGCAGGAAGCAGGGTGGGGGCTGAGCAGGGGGCGCTGTGATGTGGGGAGCAGGGCAGGGGGCTCCCTAGGGGCGCTGTGCTGAGGGGAACCAGGTGGTGGGGGTCTCAGCAGGGGGTGCTGTGCTGTGGGGAGCAGGGAGAGGTCTCAGCAGGGGGCGCTGTGCTGCAGGGAGCAGGGCGGGGGCTCAGCAGGGGGTGCTGTGCTGCAGGGAGGGGGGCTCAGCAGGGGGCGCTGTGCTGCAGGGAGGGGGGCTCAGCAGGGGGCGCTGTGCTGCGGGGAGCAGGGCGGGGGCTCAGCAGGGGGCGCTGTGCTGCGGGGAGCAGGGCGGGGGCTCAGCAGGGGGCGCTGTGCTGCGGGGAGCAGGGCGGGGGCTCAGCAGGGGGTGCTGTGCTGCAGGGAGGGGGGCTCAGCAGGGGGTGCTGTGCTGCAGGGAGCAGGGCGGGGGCTCAGCAGGGGGTGCTGTGCTGCAGGGAGGGGGGCTGAGCAGGGGGCGCTGTGCTGCAGGGAGCGGTGGGGGCTCAGCAGGGGGGCGCTGTGCTGTGGGGAGCGGGGTGGGGGCTCAGCAGGGGGCGCTGTGCTGTGGGGAGCGGGGCGGGGGCTCAGCAGGGGGCACTGTGCTGCGGGGCAGGGGGTTCAGCAGGGGGCGCTGTGCTGTGGGGAGGAGGGCAGGGGGCTCAGCAGGGGGCGCTGTGCTGTGGGGAGGAGGGCAGGGGGCTCAGCAGGGGGCGCTGTGCTGCAGGGAGCAGGGCGGGGGCTCAGCAGGGGGCGCCGTGCTGCAGGGAGCAGGCGGGGGCTCAGCAGGGAGCGCTGTGCTGCGGGGAGCGGTGGGGGTTCAGCAGAGGGGGCTGTGCTGTGGGGCGCAGGGCAGGGGGCTCACAGGGGGCGCTGTGCTGTGGGGAGTGAGGTGGGGGCTCAGCAGTCGGTGCTGTGCTGTGGGGAGCAAGGCAGGTGGCTCACGGGGGGCGCTGGGATGTGGGGCGCAGGGAGCAGGGGGGCTCAGCAGGGGGCGCTGTGCTGTGGGGAGCAGGGCAGGGGGTTCATGGGGGGCATTGTGCTGTGGGGAGCAGGGAGCAGGGGGGCTCAGCAGGGGGCGTTGTGCTGTGGGGCGCAGGGCAGGGAGCTCACGGGGACGCTGGGATGTGGGGAGCGGGGCAGGGGGCTCATGGGAGGCGCTGTGCTGTGGGGAGTGAGGTGGGGGCTCAGCAGTCGGTGCTGTGCTGTGGGGCGCAGGGCAGGGGGTTCATGGGGGGCATTGTGCTGTGGGGAGCAGGGCGGGGGCTCAGCAGTCGGTGCTGTGCTGTGGGGCGCAGGGCAGGGGGTTCATGGGGGGCATTGTGCTGTGGGGAGCAGGGCAGGGGGCTCAGCAGGGGGCATTGTGCTGTGGGGAGCAGGGCGGGGGGCTCATGGGCATTGTGCTGTGGGGCGCAGGGAGCAGGGGGGCTCAGCATGGGGCGCTGTGCTGTGGGGAGCAGGGCGGGGGCTCAGCAGGGGGCGCTGTGCTGTGGGGAGCAGGGCAGGGGGCTCATGGGCATTGTGCTGTGGGGTGCAGGGAGCAGGGGGGCTCAGCATGGGGCGCTGTGCTGTGGGGAGCAGGGCGGGGGCTCAGCAGGGGGCGCTGTGCTGTGGGGAGCAGGGCAGGGGGCTCAGCAGGGGGCGCTGTGCTGTGGGGAGCGGGGTGGGGGCTCAGCAGGGGGCGCTGTGCTGTGGGGAGCGGGGCAGGGGCTCAGCAGGGGGCGCTGTGATGTGGGGAGCGGGGCGGGGGCTCAGCAGGGGGCGCTGTGCTGTGGGGAGCAGGGCAGGGGGTTCAGCAGAGGGTGCTGTGCTGTGGGGAGCGGGGCAGGGAGCTCACGGGGGGCGCTGTGCTGTGGGGAGCAGGGCAGGGGGCGCTGTGCTGTGGGGAGCAGGGCAGGGAGCTCACGGGGGGCGCTGTGCTGTGGGGAGCGGGGCGGGGGCTCAGCAGGGGGCGCTGTGCTGTGGGGAGCAGGGAGCAGGGGGCTCAGCAGGGGGCGCTGTGCTGTGGGGAGCGGGGTGGGGGCTCAGCAGGGGGCGCTGTGCTGTGGGGAGCGGGGCAGGGGCTCAGCAGGGGGCGCTGTGATGTGGGGAGCAGGGCGGGGGCTCAGCAGGGGGCGCTGTGCTGTGGGGAGCAGGGCAGGGGGTTCAGCAGAGGGTGCTGTGCTGTGGGGAGCGGGGCAGGGAGCTCACGGGGGGCGCTGTGCTGTGGGGAGCAGGGCAGGGGGCTCAGCAGGGGGCGCTGTGCTGTGGGGAGCAGGGCAGGGGGCTCAGCAGGGGGCGCTGTGCTGTGGGGAGCAGGGCAGGGAGCTCACGGGGGGCGCTGTGCTGTGGGGAGCGGGGCGGGGGCTCAGCAGGGGGCGCTGTGCTGTGGGGAGCAGGGCAGGGAGCTCACGGGGGGCGCTGTGCTGTGGGGAGCAGGGCAGGGGGCTCAGCAGGGGGCGCTGTGATGTGGGGAGCAGGGCGGGGGCTCAGCAGGGGGCGCTGTGCTGTGGGGAGCGGGGCAGGGGGTTCAGCAGAGGGTGCTGTGCTGTGGGGAGCAGGGCAGGGAGTTCACGGGGGGCGCTGTGCTGTGGGGAGCGGGGCAGGGGCTCAGCAGAGGGTGCTGTGCTGTGGGGAGCAGGGCAGGGAGCTCACGGGGGGCGCTGGGTTGCTGACCTGTCCTGGATTCTTGATGACTTCACTCAGTGCAGGACATTCTCACCAAGGCTGGGGGAGGCGGGTGCGAACCAGGGTGTGAACCCTGTCCCAGGTTAATGGCTTCACCAGGGGCTTCCCTCTCCCCGGCAGTAATGATCCTGCTGCTGTGAATGACATGGGAGTCTCTGTCCTTCCCTATCCCAAACTCCTGCATGGTGTTATGTGTGGCTGTTCCCAAGCTGCCCCACCCCAGAGGTGGCTGCATCTCAGGGCCGGGGAGCCCTCTCTGGGGCTGGGGTAGCTCAGGGGTTCGTCTCTCTCTCTTCTCTCTCCAGATGGCCGTGGACACCAGGATCCCTTCTCCTATGGTGAGTGGGGCCACTCGTGTGGCTGCCCCATGGGCTGTCTCTGCGCTGCTCGGAGGGGGCCGGAGTTGTCCCCGTTTGCGGCTCCACGGTTGGGCACCCCCTGTTGGGGAGGGGGCATTGCCTAGCAGGGATCCCCCCGGCGCCCCCTGGCCCAGCTCCCAGCTGGGGTGTTTGCTGGAAAATGGGGCCTCACTAGAGCTGGAGGGAGCTGGGGGGCAGGGGGTAGCGGGCTGGGGGGGGGCTGTGGGGCTGTCTGTCTCTGACCCCCCTCTCCTCCCAGACTATGACACCCTGCGCGTGGTCGGCCTCGTCCTGGCCATTGTCATGTTCGTGCTGGGCATCCTGACAGCGCTGAGTGAGTGACCTTCCGGCGGGCCCCTCAACCCTCCCAAACTCCCCCGGATGGCCCCATAACTCCCCTAAACCCCTCAGCAGGCCCCAGAATCCTCCTGAACCCCCCCAGCTGGCTCCTCAACCCCGCAGCAGGCCCCTCAACCCCCCCAAACTTCCCCAGCTGGCCCCATATCCCCCCAAACCGCCCAGAAGGCCCCCAAACTCCCCCCGGCTGGCCCCTGAACCCCCCGAGCCCCACAGCAGGCCCCCAACCCCCCAAAACCTCCCAGCACGGTCACCAACCCCCCCCAGCCGCCCCCATAACCCCCCCAAACTCCCACAGCTGGCCCCCGAACCCACCAGCAGGCCCCCAATCCCCCAAACTCCCCCGGCCATCCCCATAACCCCCAAACTCCCCTGGCTGACCTCCAAACCTCCCAACAGACCCCCAACACTCCAAGCCCCCTGAGTGACCCCTAAACTGCCAGCCAGTCCCCACCCCCGAATCCTGCCAGCCAGTCCCACAAACCCCTGAACCCCAACCCCCCAGCTGGCCCCTCAATCCCCCTGAATCCCTCCAGCTGACCCCCTATCTCCCGGCCAGACCCCAAGCCCAACCCCCGGCCCGGCTGGCCCTCCAACCACCCGAGCTCCCGGCTGGCTCCTAACCCCCCCAAGCCAACCCTCCACCTCCGAACTTCCCTGGCCAGGCCCCCAACCCTCCCAAGTGCCCTGGCTGGCCCCTAAAACCCTCAGCCAGACTCAAATCCCAAACCCCGCCAGCCAGCCCTCTGCCCCCAAACTCCCCCGGCTGGACCCCTAGCTCCTCTAACCTCTGGCCGCCCCCCTCAAATCCTCAAACACCAAAACTCCCCAGCCGGCCCCTCGAACTCCTCTGAACACTGAAACCCCCCGGCTGGCCACTCGAACCCCCTAAACATGGAACCCCGCCGTCCAGTCCACCAACCCCGTCCCTGAGCTTCCTGGCCAGCCCCTAAAACCCCCAGCCAGCCCCCCACCCCAAATCCCAGTGGCCGGCTCCCCGCCCCCCGACCCTTGAACTCCCCGGCCAGCCCCTCCGACTCCCTGGCCAGCTCCCCACCCCCAAACTTCCCTGGCTGGTCCCCCAACCCCCCCAAATCCCTGGCCAGCCCCTAAACCCCCCCGTCCCAAACTTCACCAGCTGCCCCCCAAACCCTCCTGAACCCCCTCGGCCAGCGCCCCAATCCCCCATGAACCCTGAACCCTCTCAGCCGGCCCTAAACCCCCTGGCCAGTCCCCCGCCCTCTGAACCCCTCTGATTAGCCTCCCAAACCTCCCAGAACCCCCCTGGCCGGGCCCTTGCACCCCAAACTCCCCGGCTGGTCCCTCTGCCCAGCCCCCTGCCCCCCAAACCTCCCTGGTCGGGCCCCCTGTGCCCCAGAGCCACCCCCCAGCCAGCCCCTTCCCTGCCCCCCTGACCTTCACCCTCTCCCACACAACTGCTCCCTCCACCCCTTCCCTTTTGGCCTCCCGCCCCATCTGCCCCCAAATCCCCCCTGTCCCCCCTCACTCTCTCTCTCTCTTCCCTGCAGGTAAGAAATTCAAATGTAAAAAGTCCGACTCCAGGTAGGTGCTGCCCCCCCCCGCTATAACTGCCCCCCTTTGCCCCGACCTCCTGGGCAGCCCCCCCACTGCCTCCTGCCCTAACTACCCCCCAGGAGCAGCTGCCCCCACTGTAACTGCCCCCCTTTGCCCCCCGGGGCAGCTCCCCCAATTGTAACTGCCCCCCTTTGCTCCCGGCCCCCTGGGAAAGACCCCCACTGTCCGCCAGGGGAGACTCCCCCACTCTAACTGCCTCCCAACCCCCTGGGGCAGCCCCCCACTTCCCCCCACTCTAGCTGCCCCCCACAGCCCCACCAGCCCTCCTTGACCCCCCCCACCCCCGACTTACCTGTCCCCCCCTTTGTGTCCCCCCTCAGCCTATCGGAGGCCAGGCAACCGGGAAAGACCCCAAGTAAGTGACCCAGAAGGTTGGGGGGCTGTACGGGGGTGGGGGGTGTCTCTGCTGCCCCCCGCTGGCTGGCATCAGACTGCCCTGTGAAGGGAGGGGTTGTCCCTCTGTTGGGGGAGGCCAAGGGGGGGGCAGGTGAGGCTCCCCCACCCAGCTGCTCCTTTGTCTCCACTGAAGACAGATGTTGCCAGGGCTGGGGGGGGGTACCATGGCAACGCCATGGCAACGCCCTCCTGCAGCTGCTGAAGCATCTTCCCCGCTGGGGGTGGAGGTGGGGAGGACGCTCCCGGACTCCGGGGTCCCCTCAGGCCCTGATCTCTCACTGCCCGCCCCCCCGTCTCTCTTGCAGCTCCAGCAGGCAGCGCGTAGGCCTGGTGCCTGGGATGTAGCGCCCCCCTCTGGCTGGGGGGTGCAGACCCTGCTGCCCCCCCCCTCGCCCAGGACGGCTCCAAGACCTCGGCTCCAGCGCCCGGCGACATCCGTGGGGGCAGGGAAGGGGAAGCCCTGTTATCTGAGCCCCCGTCTTTTAGAACCTCTGCCTCCAATTGGCTGGCGAGCCCATTGCATGCTGGGAGCAGGCACCATATGCAGGGAGGGGGGGGGTCCCTTAGTCTCACTTGGCCCCCCCATCTTGTTCCACTGGGTCCCCTTCACTTCCTGTCCTCCCCAGCGCATGTGACCCCCCCATGCCATTACTGCTTTGCTTACGGCACCCCCCTCCCCGCTGCATCGGGGGGGTGCTCCATGTGGGGGGAACGGCCACACACCACCAACACCCCCCCCCCCAGGCCCAGACACGGGCCCCACCTGGGCAGGGGGCCCTGGGCCAGCAGCTGGATGCTGACAAGGTGCTGCTTTCGTGACGTGTTTTCAGCTGCCCCCAGGGGGCGCCACCCTGTGGCTGCCCCCCCACCCCCATGTACGGGGCAGAGCAGACCCAGCGCTCAATAAACATAGGGTTGTTTCTTACTGGGCTCCGACTCTGTTATTCGCCCCCATCCCCACCCCCGGTGACAATGCCCCTCACGCCCAACTTGCAGCCCCCTGCTAGCCCAGGCTTGGGCTCCCCCACCCCCGGGCTCCCCCACCCCCAGGTCTGCTGGTGCCCCTCACTCATGACCCAGTGCCGAGGTGGGAATCCCCAGCAGCCATTGGCAGTACAGGGTTTATGACACACAGAACAGGACTGATCCCCTCCAGCAGAGGGCAGCAGGGAAAAACACACACACACACACAAGATGGTGCAGTTCTCTTATCTTTTCCACGGTGTGGGGTGCTCTTGCCCTGGGGCAGCCTGTCTTCCACATGATGCCCACTCCCTGCGCTAGGTGCTGTATTTTCATCCTCCACATCTCGGTTCTGTATGTTCAGGACCATGCAAAGAAAGAGCTGAGAAAGAACAGCGCAGCCACCATGGCAGACTGGGAACAGTCACACGTAACATTGCACAGGGATGGCTTGGCCGGCGCTGAAGTGCAGCCACCTCTGGGGCGGGGCAGCAGGGGAACAGCCGCATATAACACCACACAGGGATGGCTTGCCCGGCGCTGAAGTGCAGCCACCCATGGGCGGTGGGTTAATCCTCCATCGGGGAGGCTAGT